>NC_058406.1:120430100-120548268 GCF_002201575.2 Neomonachus schauinslandi | reverse complement strand
GAAAGAAAGAAAGAAAGAAAGAAAGAAAGAAAGAAAGAAAGAAAGAAAGAAAGAAAATTATGGGCTATTGGCTTGAACCTCCAAATTCCTAGCATGTGGGCATACAGAATATCCTCATACTTGCTGCAAATCCCAGAACATTTAATAAGCCCCAGCCTTTCTGGCCACCTTGATTTAACCTCTCACTGATCTGGGCACAAAGGGAAGCTCTTTTATAGTTTATCCACAGATAACCCACTGTATCAAGTTTTTCTCGAGTTTAAAGGATCTCAGAGCACCTCACAGCTTTCTTTCCCCTTTTTGGTTCTATCTCCACTAAGTGTTTTCTTCCTCCCCCTATAGAGGACAACTGGTCAATCCCTCCCTTGGTGACCAGTGAATGGTTCCATCTATACCTAGTGCCTTCAATATCTTCAGTCCTCCCCGCCAAGCTCCTTTCAGTATTTTCCCAAATAATTCGATCCCGTTCATCGAATAATTTCTAATGTGAGCTATTAACATAAACTGTTCCCTTCTTTTTATATTCAGCATTATTTGTATTATTTGTCGACTGCTTCTCCATTTGAACTATCAGCTCCATGAGGCACCGTTATCTGTTTTTCTCATCACTGAATTTCTAGCACCTATATGTAAGTTTTCAGTAAATATTTGATGATCGAAATTAATAAAGAAGAATAAATAGGAACTAAAGGAGAGATAGGAAAGCAGAACACAATGCAAGTAATTATAGATTTACATCAATTTCTAAGGAAGTTTTCTTTAAGTATCTATGCTTCAGAAGTAGTTACCTCCCCATTTTCCACCCTACTTGAAGGAGGGGGACAGAGAAGAGGAGAAAGGGGAGAGGGAGGGAGAGGAGAAACAAAATAATGTAACAGTCAATATTTAAATTGCATTGGATTTTTTTTTTTGCATTGGATTTTTTAATGAAATATCTACAATTTTCCTCAGTAAATTATTAAATGGCATTTCTATTTCATATATTTAGGTAGATAGTCAATGAATAGGCTTTTTTACAGGTGTACATTAGTAAGAAAACCCTGGGGAAAAAAACAATAATTTTTTAAAGCGCTGGAATTGCTGAAAAAATATTCAGACGCTTTCAGCATTTTGTGTTAAACTTTAACAAATAGGAATGTTATTTATTGATCTGAATGTGGAAATCAACAAAATCCCTTTGATCCTTGTTATGATTTAAAGAATTTCTCAATTTCTGGTTGGAATGAAATCAACATCTGGAGTGGGTGATATATGCCCTTTTTCTGTATATGATTAAAAAAACCCTACCAAATGGCACAATAGACTTTAATATTATGGGGAAACGCATCTGCCATTTGGGCTACTTTCATTCTGATGAAATGGTTTGGGGTCAGCACACAGTTGCAGCTCCTAAATGCAAATCACTGCGTGATCCTAGCACATGGAATTACATCAGCGCTTTTGATGAGAGGACAGAATCAATACAGAGGTCAAAAGTGCACAATTGAGAGGAGAGCCGCAATCAGGCACTGGGATTCCCCAAGATTACAATTCCCCTGACGAGACAGAGCAGTTGTAAGAACGTCCTTAATGTAGGGAGGCTACCTACCGACCATGCAAAGGACTCACTCCTGAGGGTTTATCTCTGCTCACATTCATCTCTGCACCGACTTGATTGGATTATGTTGCAAAGTTGGCCAACAAAATGCTGACCAAAAAAAAAAAAAAGAAGAAGAAGACCAAACTTTCAGAAAATCAATACCAAATAATTGCCCGGGCCACGCTGGAAGATAAACTTATCCTGCACGTTTTATACCTTCAGTTCTAGAGTGTGGTAAGCCACAGAGCTGAGGGAGCTAAGCTGTTCTTATTGTGCATAATATACCTTTATACATCAGCAGGCAGCACAAATCATTTCCTCCCCCGCTGCTCAATACCCAGTGATTCCATCTCTTCTATATTCATTTTTTGTACCAGACTGATGCCCTTAAATGCTATGCTGCTCTCAGTTCTTGGATAACCCTTACCTGGCAGCCAAAGGGAATGCTTAGGAATGACTCTCTTGTCCCCACAGTAAATGTCTTCCGGCAGTGGACTAGTTTGATAAGTTTAAGAAATAGACCATAATATCAACCATACTGTATTTTCCAGAAATTCTGTCCTACAGAATACACTTCTCAATTTATTTTAGACTGAATGGATAAAGGATGAGGTGAAACAGATATGGAGGGCCTTTGTTACTGCAGAGTTTCAATGAAGTGATTTTGTCTCAAACAATATTATAAGTCAAGATATCGAACCAATTATAAATATAGCGTATATATTTGTTTATGCTTCAGTGGCCAGAGCCACTCTGTTACATAGATTAGAGCAAGAACTGTACGATCCCTCTCATTCCTAAACTGAATTTTCCTTTCCCCCAATAAAAAGGAAAAAAAAAAAAGATTTATCTTTTGGGTCATGGCTATGAGTCTTCCATATTATTGGTTCCAAATGCGATTTCAAGCTTAGACAACAAAGCAATGACCTGGGAAAAAGCAGCTCAGTTGCCAAATGTATGAACTGGTAACTCCCTATTCCAGACACTGTCTTTTTTATTATTGTGTTAAGAAAAATAGATAGCTGAAAATATTTCAATAAAAATAACAGACATGCCTATTCAAAACTCCTCAGATGCTAAATTCCTGCCAACCTTGTACATCTCAAAGATATCATATTCCCATTTATAGAAAAATCTACCACATAATATAATTTGGAGATGCAGGCATAGAACAGGAAAAAAAGCCTGAAATAAAAAGAAACTATGTCAAGGTATTTTAGCATGAAATTGGCTTGAACGGAGGGCGGGGGGGGGGGAGAGGAGGGAGTTTATAATCACTGACACTGGATTGCATAGTCAGCTCCTTAGAAATATATTAATTTTACATGATTGTTCCTTTGCACTTTATGACAGAAAGAAAGACCCTGTTAACATTAGTCCAGCTTCATCTTTAATCACATTAATTCAGTAACATGTTATAATTGGAAGATGAAAGACTAGTGCTTTATTTACATAAATATAAACGATAAATGAGCAATTTCTGAATTGGAGCAAATCAATACACACTGCATTGTCATGTTGACCTCACTAGCATTGAGGTCAATAAATGTGTGAATCCTCAGAATAATATCCCATCAAAACCAGAGGCAAATCTCCAAGTCTCCAGGGATGTTTCCATCACTCCTTTATCTTCCAATCTGAGGCTAGCTGATGAATATGTGACAATGTTAGATAGATGGAATGCAATATTTGAAGTGGAGAGGAAAAAAGACCAGGCTTGGTGATCCACTGGCTGATATCTAGCGTATATTGTTGGCTGCAGCTGGGAAAGGGTAGTTAGCATGCTCTTACTCACCAAATGAGTGAACCACAGATGGGAGCTCTCACACTGACGTTTCAGCTGAGCGTCTTGACTTGAGAACCAACAATGCAATTTATTGACAACTGGAAACCTGGCACAAAGATGCCATATCTACAGCAACTCGCTAGAATTGACTCTTTTGCCACCACATTGTGCCCTTCTGCCAGGATATTACAACCCTGTGAAGAGTATGTGTTTCTTGTCCTTATTAACAACTCACAACACAATCAAGTGCTTAACATTATCTAGAACTGCTTTAAGAAATTAGACCAGCCTAAGGTTATAAAGAGGAAAAAAAATTACAGCAATCTTAGCAGCTTGTTGGAAAAGAAAGGCAAGATTACTCTTATATAGCTAAATCAAAATTACCCTTGTATAACAACTCATAAATTGCTATTGAAACCATGCTATCCACAATCACCAAATATCAGAATAAAATAAAATCAACAAATACTTATTGACTATCTATAAATTCAGACTATTCATTAGAACAGAGTTTCAGGATCATTTACTCTTTGAAGGCAATTTATCATCTGATGGCAGATTAACAAAATTAGAAGACTGAGAAGGATAAAAAGATTCATGAGAACCCCCCCTCACCACCACCACCAACCGATAATGCATAAGAAAAAAACTGGCTATTTTATCCCTGAGGCAACTTGAAAAGGAGTTTACTATTGAAAGCTAAAAAATTATCCAAGTAGAGGGGGAAAAAAACAGCCTCTATTTCTGACTACATGGAACTTAAGAATTAAAGGTTATTTAAAAAATAAAAAAAAGGGATGTGGAAGCATGTTCTAGAACAAATGTTTCCCATGAAAAAAATTTTTAATATACATTTTTGAAAACACCAGATATTTAAAACATGAAGAAATTATTGTTAATTTTAGGTGCAATAATGGAATCATGGTTGTTTTAATTTTTTTTAGAGTACACATTAAAACTACAAGAAAAAATAATGTCCGGAATTTGCTTTAAAATAATCCAGACAGAGAGAAGTGAAGGATTCTGTGTATGAAACAAGATTAATCATGAATTCATAACTGTCACTGTCCCAGTTAAAAAATGGTGCTCAGAAATGAAGATGACTATATTTCCCATGACCTGAATATTGTATTTCGATTAATGCTGCCTACAATTGGAATTTTTGTCTTCATTCTGCCCTCAAAAAATGAAAAATGATTTTTTTTTTGTACTGGTTGGCCTTCAGTTTTCTCCTAACAATTTCATCTTCTTACGATTTCTACCTCTGGGTCTACAGTACACACACACTAAAGCTTACTGCCTTTCGACTATTTTGAAACATTTTGGATCTCTTTCTACAGTTAATCTTTTGTACCTGTTGCCCTTTTTTTCTCTTTCTTTGTTTCTTTTCCTTTTCTGCAGCTACTGTCTTTTTTTTTTTTTACTTATGTTAGATAGATAGACTAAGGGCCACGCTCTTCTGGAAAGGCAGCATTGACATAATATTGGGCAGATGGAGAGAGAGCCATCCATTCCCAAGGTTTGTTCAGGACTCTTAGGACTTGCCCAGAGAAACTTGACCTTGTTCATTATGGGTGAAGTAGCCCTAGGATCTCCTTAAAAGTAGGGTACACAGGGTTTGAACAACCCTTGGAAATGGATGGCTCACTCTCTTCCTCTCCAATTTCATATCGCCCACCCGTGCTTTTCCAGAAGAGTGTAGCCCTGAATACATGGGGAAGAAAAAGAGAGAGAGAGAGAGAAACAAAGGATTAACTGTAGAAAGATTCCAACATGTTTCAACATAGTTAAATGGTGGTAAATTTGGGACTTCTAAAACAAAATGTAACATTCTGTTAGGACCAAATTATCCTAATGTTTGTCATTTGAAACAAAGTTAATTGAACTCCTCAAGCATGGATGAAGGATTTAATTATGTATTTACACGTTCTCACTCTCAACAGACTGAGTTCCTCAAATCAGGGGGGTGTATTTTATTGATTCTTCTTTCCCCAGCACTCTGAAAAGTGCCTGGCACAAAGGGTTTACCAGAAATATTTGTTGAATGGATGATGAATAAGTAAATGGATGAGTACATTCCATGGCACAAATCATTTGTAGTATTTATAGGGTATGAAGATTGATTTTCAAGTTTGCAATTTCAGATTCAATTAATATATGTAAAAACTGTCCAACTCCATTGTCACAGTGAGCACATGACTCATTGGCACAAAGACACCCCCTCCCACAATTACCTTTATTTTAAACAGCTTAAATGCACAAACCTATGCTTACTTTTTTGCAACTCTCTAAAGTTCTCTATAAAATTATTAACCGTTGTTACACAAAATTAACATGTTTACAATTGTCGCCTTATTACTTCAACAATTCACTTGGAAATCCAAAAGCATTTCCTCAGTATCATTTGTTATAAACCATTTGACCTTTTAAGTATGAAATAATTCTGATTTCTTATTTTCAAGTTGAAAGTTTTTTGAATAAATTAGGTAGAAGCATTCTCTCTTACTTTTGTTTTCTCAAAACTTTAGGTCATATTCAAAATGGAAATGGAAATGGTCCAATTTGCTTTTGCAACTATTTGTATATCCAATTTGCTTTTGCAACTATTTATTTGTATATCCTATTTGTTTATCCTTTTATCCTAAAGATTCCATTTTTTCTTAGGTAAAATTTCCCATTTTGTTCATCAGAACGCCCTCTACACTTTGAAAAAGTTTTGTTTTGGTAGGCCCTTCTGCCCACTCTCTGATTTTTCTTTCCTATCCAGAATCTTAGTCTCTTATAAATTTACAACAAACTATTAATCCCTCTACCCTCTACCCTTCTCAGCTTATGAGAAGTGCTACCCAAACATATCTGCTTAGAGGGTGATACTGTCTTCTTTGTTTCCCAACTGTGAAAGTTTACCTAAGTTGGCTCTTCCAAAATCAGTGCATTTCTCCATGCTCACCCTCTTTTGAAAATTATAAAATCATCTCCTTTTTAGTTCACACTGTCAAAGTTTCACAGTCCAAAGATGAAGGATACAAAAAGGCATGTGTTATCCCTCTTTTGTAGTTACAGGTATTATGATTACTTATTAATGTTGTTTATTATTTTATTATTGCTTATAAATATGGCTACAATTTGAAGTTTGGCCTTCTATCTTTTCCATATTTAGCACAAGATGATAGGTCTATAGTTCGTTTATACCACCCTCACCAGGAATGTTCACAATTCTAAATACTGCTGTATGAGCTTAGTGAAATCCTACTCAACCTCTACTGTCCAGCTCACCGTGAAGGTTCCTTTGACTTCTAAGGAAATATTGCTTACTGATTCCTTGTGCTATTCAGGTGCTCATCTTTTTATCACTGCTTCTTTCTTACGACAACTGCATCCTGGATGAGCATCCTCTTCCCCCTGCTCCCAGTCCATGTGGTTCTGCTCAACTCCTCACGTTCCTTTAGTTTGTGACCCTGGCGCAGGTGATCAGTGTATTCTCTCCCCAGAGCTTCAGACATTGTTTCACAAAGGGGCACAAGATCTAAACCAGGCCAATGTGAATTATTTCAGGACATTTTACTAGAGTTGGTGGGAAAGATGTGCATTTTCCAATGGGATTGCTAAATTGAGGATGATAATACCTTGGAGCTGCCCAGAACTATGCTATGCAGAGTCCCAACTGGATAAAGAAGCCAAGACAGAGGAAAGAGACAGAGAGAACAGACAGTGAGTGAGACACGAGGAGAGACAGAGACTAGAAGCTGACTTGCTCAGCAGCCCTCATATTGTTACACTTATCTATTTCGTTGTTAACGTTATTTGTTAGCAGGTCCATATTACACACAGCACTGTGAGCTCCTCAAGAGTATCACTGATGCTCATCAGGGCTTTGAATCTGGTTTTCCTCTCACACCCTCCTTAAGTAGGGTTTTTTATGTAAATCACAAAACCCACACAAAATGAGTTGACTCTTTTTTCAGCTCACCTAAAGTTGGCGTGATGGTTAATTTTATATATGTCAACTCGACTGGATTATGGGGTGCTCAGACATTTGGCTAAACATTATTTCTGGGTGTTATCTGTGAGGATGTTTCTGAATGAAATTAGCATTTGAATCAGTGGATGTGGTGAAGCAGTTTTCCCTTCCCAATGTGGGTGGGCATCATCTTACCCATTGGGGGCTGGAATGGAACAACAAGGCAAAGAAAATTCATCCCTTCCGGCCTGATTGCTTGAGTTGGGACATCAGTCTTGTCCTGAGAACACTCCTAGTTCACTCCTAGTTTTCAGGTCCTGGGACTAAGTTTGAGTTACAAGACCGGCTTTCTTCACTTAGAGGTGGCCGATCATGGGACTTCTCTGACTCCATAATGATGTGAGCCAATTCCTTATAATAAATCTCTTCCCATATATATATCCTATTGGTTCTGTTTCTCTGGAGAACCCTGACTAATACAGGTTTTAGATAACTAATACCATTCTAGATGCAGAGGAATAAAATTAATTCATTACGTACAATGAATGCCTGAGGGCATGCAGGCTTAATTACCTCACAGACCCTTCCCCCTTGAAAAGGTCTTAATTTTTTGCTATGGTTTCTAATGACTCCTATGTTTTCAGACATAAAAAAAAATGTTCGTTTTTCCCTATATTACCCAGACCTTGTTTCTATACTGCAGACCCCCAGTAAATATATCCAGTTGGCTTTCAAACCCTATATGTGCAGTGTGAAGTCATCAGACCTTTTCCCAGAAGGGCTCCTCTCCCTGGATTTTCTCTTCAGTCAATGTCATCAGAAAATGGGCAGTCATTATTGACTATTTCTTCATCCCACAAACCTCAAGAATACTTATTCTTATAGATTCTAACTCTCCAAATGTTTTTTTTTTTAAATCTGTACTCCCAATTCAATCTCTATTGTCATTGCCTGAATTGGGCTCCTTATTTCATATCCAGATTATTTCAAAAGTCTCCTAAAGTCTTTTCTTGCTTCCAGACTTTATTCCTTGAAACCCATCCTTCATAGCCCAACAAGACCATCTTTCTAAATATTACTCTTTGTGTACATTTCTTGTCTCGCCTTACTCTCTCAGAGCCAGAGTTAGGATTCAAACCAGGTTTACCTGTTCTGAAGCTTATCTTCCTTTTTCTGTCATATTGTACTTCCTGAGTTCATCAGAACAAGAGGTTCTTTGCTTGTTTGTTTGTTGTTTCAGCTGTTGTGCCCTTGCTTTAAAAAACAAAATCACAAAATAAATAAATAAATAATAGATAAAATAAAAAATAAATTACAGGCAAATCGCAAATTAGAAAACACTGATTGGAGTTATTCTGGCTAAAGCAAGGGAGAAAACACCTAGGACCCATGCCTATCAGTCTCTTCATGACATCCTCGCTTTGCCAGAAAGCTTTTTGCAGATCACTGACCCATTTTATAGATGAGCAAACTAAGTCCTGCTCTCTTCCCACTCTATCAATCTGCCTCCCTGAAAGATAACACATAAACTATTATTTTGAAGAACTCATATCATATGTTCATAAACAAGGGGAACTAATTTTTTTTTTTATTGAAACTGCTGAAAGCCCTTTAATATTGTACACCATTCTTTGGTAATGCCAAATAGTCATCCTTTTGATTCATCTGTTTGGGAAGTTTGGTTGGCACTTATCAAATTTTCCCATGTCCTAGATTTCATTATCACTTGATCTACCTAGAGCTTGCTGCTATATTACACCACTCTGTGACAGCCTGCTTATTTGCGATGAGCTTATTTGGCCTCTGTCTATATTATTTCTTATGGATAAGTACCTCTGAAAAAGCAGAATTTGTTGATGGCCTTTACCTCTAAATCTCCTTTGAATAATTGTCATTTTTTGGTGTTGTTGAGGTAGAACTGACATATAACATTATACCAATTTCAGGTGTACAGCATAATGATACAATACTTGTATATATTGCAAAACAATCACCACAATAAATCTATAATTGTGATTATTTTTAGAACTTTTCAGACCTTTAAGTAAACTCAGCTAATTCTGCCTGATAGGTTGCATTGCATTGCATATGTCTCTAACACCCAAAGTCTGAATCAAATATAGTTGCTGATAAGACTTGAAGTGGACTATGTTTGTGTAGAGAGATAGATATATTTCCCACCTTGTTCCCTCTGCTCCCCAAATCTATTTTTTTTAAAGATTTTATTTATTTATTTGTCAGAGAGAGAGAGAGAACGCACGCACAAGCAGGGGGAGCGGGGGACAGAGGGAGAAGCAGGCTCCCTACTGAGCAAGGAGCCCAATTCGGGACTTGATCCCAGGACCCTGGGATTATGACCTGAGCTGAAGGCAGAGGCTTAACAGACTGAGCCCCCCAAGCATCCCATATGCAGAGCTCTTCTATGTTTAAAATGGTCCCTGTGCAGTAAAGATGTAGAACAGAAATGCCAGATAGTCATGGTTTGTTTGGAAGACTGAGGAACGGAAGACTAGCTCCCAGAAACACAGGACCCAAGGGTAGAAGGAGATGAGGACAGTAGGCCAGGAAGGCTAGGAGCAGACTGCCTGGGAGGCAGGGAAGGTGTCCAGGAACCTTCAATCCAAAGGCAGAGAGCAAATGAGGAAGACTACAGAATGTGGGGCCAAATTAGGCTAAAGATGGGATTAGGACCTTGTCAATGAGGACATGATTACGAGCTGTCTCTGCTGTGTAGTACTCCGTGGGTCAACTGCGCTGGTTTTGCACAGTATGAATGGCTAAGCATTTGTATTCTCATCTCCCTTACTCCTTCTGGGCCAGCCCCTGGAAGCCATGGGCTGAGTCCCTCAGACTTGGCTACTACCACGGTCACGACATTCTTATGTAAAATGATTACATTTCAAGATATTACCCTAAAGCAGTCTCTCGTTAAAATGATGCTTTGTTCCAATCCTGGGTTCTAAAGACATTTTGCAGAGCTCTTTTCCGGACCAAGAAAGAACAATTTGGCAAATATTTTTGTTCCCATCAAAAAAGTGTTATATATGACATTATTATTTTTTCCTTCTATAGATCACCCGTGGTGAACAATATCCATCTTCTTTTTACACTGTGAGGTGAAAGATGATTATAACCCATTTTCCTCCATTATCAATATTAGCCATAATGCCCCTGAAGTTAAACATGTAGGAGGTGCTGAGACAATTCAAAAAACTAGATACAAAAAATAAATTAATTAAAATAAATTAAAAATGCAAAACACACACACACACAAAAAAAAAACAATTCAAACACTTTTTTAGTTCTGTGCCTTCAGCAGCAGTAACTAACCAGCCATAATCCCGGAGAAATAACCAGTCATCTCACCTATTCTAAACCTCATGGGCGAGGGGTAGATACAGAATGGGGGGGATTCATGATAACCCTTGGTAACATACTGTCCTATATTTCCAATACAAAGCTCTCACACCCAGACTTAAACTAAAAACCCACTGAAGGAAAGACAAGTCTTCACAGTGTTTGCACAGCACAAGAAATCAATACATACTTTTCATATCAAAATGTAAATTAATTCACCTTTTTTTTAAAGACCTACCAAAATCAAATGAGAGAGAAACCCAAGCTATAATTTAATCCAAGAAGAAGTAGTCAGCTTTTTTAAACCAACAAAAAGAGCATTTCAGAAAGAGGCTTGTTACTAATTATATTTTGCTGACATATGCCAATTATATTCAGCAATATTGTTCTCCCAGCCTGTTGGGTCACGTAACAGCCTGAGAGAACAATGATGCTGAATTAACAATTGCAGTGAAGGCTTTCAAGAATCTCTTACTCAATTAGATGCTGACAAATTTACCTGTAAGTCATAAAAATTTTATGAAATTTAAATAGTTTCATAAAGTGCAGGTACTTCACACAGTTAACACAATAGCTCTGAGATATGGAGTCCATTTTTATATATTTATAATGTTCCCTTCTTACATTTAAGTGACTGAGTAATTATGTATTTTTTAGCCATTTTATCACATAATGTATATATTAAGTTGTCTCTGCAAGTCGTTTGAAACTAATATAGAAAATGTAATTCTATTTGATGATTCAATGGCCTTCCAGTGATGTCCAGCTCTTTTATGGTTACGAACAAGTCATTTAACCTTTAGATATCCAGTGCTGATCGATCCTGAAGCAAAGATTAATCACAAATACCAAAATTAAGCCAAAAGATAGATGTTTTTAAACATTCACAACTCATAGAAATAAGAATAGTCTTATTGAGGTACTAGAAATAAACACCACCATATGCATTACAGTCTCACTAAGAACACAGTTTGCCTAAGTGTATGACAGAATTGTTTTTCATTAAAATATTATTTTAGAAAAACAGGAGAATGTTTCCAAAGCCATCATACAGACAGAAAAGTAAAGGCACAGAACTAGGATTGCATGATGGAAATATCACACAGAAGGTTTCACACAGACTGAAATGGGTTCCAAGAGTTTCTTTGGACTCTACATGAATCTCCACCACCGCCCCCTTCAGTGAGGAGCTCAAAGATTACTCAAACTTTGAGAACACATAGCGACAAAAATCTTAAAGAATATAATATCGGGATCCTATTAGTTGTTCCAACCTGTTCCTTTGATTGATTGAATAATCTAAGTATATATGTGTATATATATATACACACGTATATATAAATGACAAACTCCTTGAGAACAAGAATTGCATTTATCTTCCTTTAAGTTACAGACAGCAAAAGTATTTCATCTCTAATTGAAACATGCTTTACTAATTCCATGTGAAAATGATGTTGGCAAACTTATAGGTACTCAGCCTATGGGCTGACTTGACTTAACATGAAAACTATGTTGAGCAAGATAGATTCTGACCTTCCTTACATTTTATCTTGTAATTATCTGTCTTTTGATGTTATCAAAATTAGCCACCTTTCCAATAATTTTCACATAATATAAGATATTATGTTCCCAACAAGAATTATTAGAATAATATTATATATATAAAGTCTTCAGAGTAGCATGGGCTTCCTTTCTAAAACACTCTTGGGCTGTACCAGAAGGAACTGAATAATTTAACAGGAAGTTTGGGTAAATCCAAGATAGCGATATTATTTCCCTTTAAAATAAGCATATCTCTATATCCCCCAGTCTTAGAAGCCCTTGTAAGTTTTCCTTGATACTTTCAGTTTTAAAAAAATATATATGTATATATATGTGAGTCAAGATCAACAGATTTTCTTTCTATAACCATTTCTCAAAACACAGATTCCGGCTCCTGGTTCAGAAGTCAATTAGAATATTTATGTGGGTTGTGGGTACCCTACACTTAGTCTCATTTACATGATCTCTTTGCACTCTGTGAGGTGGGAATGGTTTATGGAGCCTTTACTTGATTTTGCATATTGACCTTGACCACTGAGGTTTTAGAAAAATGCTACTTGCTCGTGCAAGTCAGCCATTGTTCAAGCAGTTCTTCCTTTCAGCCTGAGAAGGCTTCAGGTCATGAGATACGGCCCCTTCCTTGACCCAATATCTTTGTTTGGCTTTTTCTCTTGAAATGATTTTGTGCTGATGTCCATTTTTGCCCTATCATTCTTTTTTTTTTTTTTTTTTTTTGCTTTTTCTTCTCTCATTCCCTCCCTCTTCCCCTTACTTGCACATACACGCGCATGCATACGCACACAGAGGAAAATCTATATGTGTCAGACATTCAGCAAGGGAAAGACAAAGGCACTGAGTTAATTACCCATCATTTACTGCTGCTGAGAAGAGCAGATGGCAGCAGACGATATGTAAATGGCAAGGGGCAGTGAATTATTCGATTTTTTTAGATTAATCGTCGATGACAAAGGAAGTGATTACAGGCTGTGACATTTATACAAATGTATAAAGTACATCACACTAAAAAATAGAGCTTAATATTATTATGAGGATGTCAGGCATATGAAACACTTTTGTCACAATACAAAGCAACAAATTTTACAATGACCCAAGAATATGTTCTCCCTTTACCTTAAAACTTTAGGGAGTCCCAGACTCTGGAAAAAAAAAAGGAACTCAAGTCCGAGTACTATGAAACATTCACCACCCCCCCCCCAGCCTAACCAAACTAAATAAGCACAAAATACAAGGAATGCCCTACACAGTAGAATAATATTTATTGGAACATGAAACAAAACCGTATTGTTTGCTCACAACAGATCTGGTGCCATATCAGTGAGTAGACTGTAAAACAGAAAAGGTGCTAATAAAATACAAACTAGAAATAGAAATTAAAATTAAAGGTGATGTTTGACTGTGAGGCCCATTTATGTGGTGTGGAGGAAGAACAAATTAAAAGAGAAAAGAAAAAAAAAAGGATTATGTCCTATTATATCAAAATACTACCCTATCAGACACACACAGAGAAAATTTCCCAATAATTTTCAAGGTCAAAATGAAGAGATTTCTGGCCAAGTTTCCCTTCTAAGTAATATACACCTATGTATAAACATGAGCCCAAGAGCGCACACACACACACACACACACACACTCTACCTCCTCTTTCCAAGAGGGAAGTATACATAGCAGCCTGTACTTTCTGTTGCTTCAATAATTAGTTGGTACACGAACAAATCAGATGCTCTCTCCTCTGCAGATCAGAGAAACTGCCCCATCATCGAAATGTTTTCAATCACCCTGTTATTAAATCTATATGGTGTTGGGCGCCTGGGTGGCTCAGTCGGTTAAGCGACTGCCTTTGGCTCAGGTCGTGATCTCAGGGTCCTGGGATCGAGCCCCGCATCGGGCTCCCTGCTCTGCGGGGAGCCTGCTTCTCCCTCTCCCACTCCCCCTGCTTGTGTTCCCTCTCTCGCTGTGTCTCTCTCTGTCAAATAAATAAATAAAATCTTAAAAAAAAAAATCTATATGGTGCTTATATTATTGAAAACAGAGGAAGCCATTGAGCCACACATTTGTTCCCCGAGAGCATTCTGGTCATTGTGGTTCTGAGGTTGCCCCTTTGGATGAGAGCTTAGCTCCAAACCTCGACATAGAGAAAGAGGGAGAGTTTAGGGCACATTTATTTATACTCTTCAGAAATACTTTCAAAACATGCGAGGCAAAACATCACCAAAATTAGTGCTGAGTACTTCACCATTATGCATTCTTTGTTGACAATAGGGCCACTGGTGCCTGTGCGTGTGTGTGTGTGTGTGTGTGTGTGTGTGTGTGTGTGTGTGTGTGAGAGAGAGAGAGAGAGAGAGAGAGAATGAGGGAGAGGGAGAGAGAATCATCCGAGTACGATGGGGTGGGAGCCGGGTTGGGGGAGGGGCATTATTAGTCAGCAGCCGCACTAGATAGACCATTTAAGTCTGCCAATCCATTCTGAATGAACGTGGGTTCAGGAATAAAGTGCAGGCAGAACCAATCTGCCCTGAAGAAAAGGAAAGCATAAAATATTGCACAAAGGAAGGAGAATTTCCAGGGTGGCTTTAATAGCAACCCAAGCTGGCAGGTGCTCAAAGCAAACCATTAGTTGTGCATTCAGGTTTTAGAAAATATTATTGTTTTTCGTTATTTTTTTTCATGTAGCCATACAAAGCGGTACTCACAGATGCAAATAATGCGGATTTATGCCTTGCTATAAACACGATGGGGTACACGACTTGACTACTTCCTTATGAAATTTTACCTGTATATACATGTTACTGACATTATACAAAGTATGCTTAAATATAGGTGATTGTTACCTTTAGTTGAAATTGAGCCTGAAATGTAGCCACCTTACCCTTACTCAGCATTTCATTTGTATTTTGAGATGATCATCTTTTAAATAAAAAGATTGAAATAGTAGTGAAGGTTAACCACCACCTGGAAAAGTTATGTAAATATCTGGACCCCATGACAAAAAAAGGACAATTACTTTAGCAAATAATTCTAGATGCGCTCACTCCATACTCACTCTGTCCTCTACACTTTCAGGGCACAGTGCCTATGACGTTAAGTTCATTCTTGACAAGTAAAAATAAGCCAAACCAAATAATTCTCCCTACATGTGAAGAGGGAAATATTCTGCAAGAATTTATATGTAAGAAAGAATTCTGGAAATACAGGTAAGATCTTACAATATTCAAATAGCAGCCCTATGAAGCCAAAGTTGTTTGCTGCTACTGAATCTTTGTTAGGAAATCTCTTGAAAGTCGTCATTCATGCTCCAGACAACCTCATTTTAAACAAAACAAAGCAAAAATTAGAAAACATACTTATCCACAGTGAAAACTATTTCAAAAATAAGCTTTACTTTTAAAAATACCTGAAATAACAATAAGTAATTGGGTTTCAGTCTTCTTTGTATTTTATTAGAAGTCCTCTCTTCCCCAGTTCATAGGGGGGAAAAAAAAGACAAATGGAAATATAATTGCTAATCAAACTCTTCTATATGAACTGTTAGGTTGCAGTTGTGTTTATTCTGTTTTAACGAAATGTTTTGTAAATAAAACACATTGAAAATGCTTTTATAGACAATCAAACCAAATTTTATTTGGTTGATAACAGACTATAGTAAGGACATATGTTATGAACATACTATTCAAAATGAACAAGGTTTTTTTAAAATTAATGTTATCAGATCAAAGTACTACACATAACAAAATCTTAGCAGGTCAAAGCCATTATAGTAAAAATAACTAAATGCCTTTTGAAGAAATATAGATTATAAGTACAGAATATATTAATAGAGTATTACATAAGAACATATATATAAAATAAATACACCATACATAGTTTATATACTAATGGTTGAACCAGAATATTAAATTATAATGTGCATGTGCATTCAAGTTCTAGAAGGAAACATTTTGGTAGTGAATATAGGCATTTATTAAGATCCTAGTATTTCTAAATGACATTTAGAGAATATTTTAAAACAGCAAGTTGGGAATTTGAGGTAAACATATTTTAGGAAATGTATCCAAACTTCAAAATTATTTACTTAAATTGAATATTAGTTTGCCATCAAAGCATCCCTACACCAAATGAAATAAACATTTTCAACGAGACATAATAAGATGAGTTAAAATTTTTAAAGGCTGTCTGCTCATAGAACATAACGAGCCTATGCATTTCAAAGAACACTGAAGGAGATCAGACAAAAATAAAATATTCCCTAAAATCAGAAGACAAAGATCCACAGTCCAAAAGTAATTTGTTTTAGTTTATTCTTTGCTTTACTTTAACGCATATCTTGTAAGCTTCTCCGACCTGAAAATAGAATAAAAAGCTAGGCCTAACGTGAAAAAGTAGACTGCATAGTATGCCTCAGTAAAGAAATATATTTCACGGGAGCTTATTTTTATGCCTTTGTACTTCACCTTTCTAAACAGTATCACTTGTTTTTATAAAACATTTTAGTAACATTTTGCATTTTGCGTGCATACAAACACATATTTTGTGTATTAAATATTTACAATGCATTTTACGTACATAATACATCTCCTTACGCCAACACTAAATTATTTGACAACAGCAAAGATAAAATGTCTCCAAAGAGAGAATGAATGCAGTAGCTCCTTTTTTCTTTTAAAATGTAACCGAATGAGGTAATATTAATGGTATTTCAAAGCATGGAATATCTCTAATTCCCCTACTTTCTTATTTAGAGATGGTAAAATGTATTTTGCCTTTTGAAAAGAACATCAATTCAAAGAATTATGAAATTCTGCCTTGTAAGAGTAGACCTTACATTTAATCTTTGGATGATTCTTCCAGTTCAACTCAACTGACTCCATTTTTATCAGTTCTATTTTTAAGGATAATACAGAATTTACTATAGCAACCTAAACCCAAGTAGTTTTCTCTCACTTTCTTTCTTGCTCTAAATCAAACCCATAGAGCCCTCTATTGGAAGGATTTCAGATTGCATGGTGTTGCTTTTACTCGGAGCACAGGAGATGTTTGGAATGCTAACCTTTTTTATTTTATGCTAACAATTTTTATTTTAGAAGGCATAGGACACGAGTTTATGTGCCGCTTCCCATCACAACAAAAGCCATTTTGTGCCAAAATAGTAAAATACGTAAACACAAGATACCTTTACTGCAGAAACTCCAATCTGTGCTGCATTAGTTCGGGGAATGATGTTAAACTAGCGGATTCTACAGCACCACAGTCATACACTCTGTAAAACACTTGGATGCTGTTTTCACAAAAGGGAATTAATACAGGCATCCTTTGGTTAGCCTGTAGGAATGATCTAGAGACAAAAGATATACCCATTTGACAAGCAATCATTTAAATAGGTTCTAGGAGCTTTTAAAGTTTTGAAATATTTATGCATTCATTTGCAACAACAATATTTTCCTGTATTTAAAAAGGATGCAATCTAAGAGAAGATTCCTGGGCTTTTAGGGATGATTTTTTTTTTAAATAGAAGGCTTTTTGTTTAGCACATTTTTAATTATCAGATTGAGGAAGGGTGTTGGCATACCAGGACGCCACCTGTCCTGGACAGCTCTGGGCTCCTCTATGCGGCAAACCTCCCTCTGGGTCTCCTGTAGGTTTCTTCAACTTATCCAGACTCCCATTTGGTTTCAACAGTGGCCGATCTCTTATCACTTCCCACCATCCTTCTGGCTACTACCCCGAGCTTCATCCTCATCTCCTCGGAGAACTATCCTTGCTAATCCAACATAGCCCGGCTTCCTCTATCAGGAGCATGACACATTTAACTTCATCTCCTATAAAAATCAGTGTTGCTCTACATGCTAATGGAATGACTTTCATGGATGATGTGGCTGACTTCTTGGCTGGGTCAAGTAGCATCTTAGTTGGCATCGAGTAACTAATTTTTTAATGCATTGTCTTCATGAAATTGCTCTCAGTGCATGTGGCAGACGGCCAGAGTTGGAGAACCCTAACAGGTTACCCAACAATTTATAGAATTCTCAATCCTATGGAAATGCGTATGAGAATCATATTTTTGGCAAATTTTGGTGGGTCATCCATCTTAAGGAAGGAAAGAAAAAAAGCATGTGCACAGCAGCCTGTCTTCTCCCAAAGACCCTCGGCTTATATAATAAGGATTTAAAAAAAAAAAAAAAGGCAAGCTACTTCATCTCCAAAAAAGGTTTTTTGCTAGCCCCAGGCAAAGGGCACTAGGTCTATTTTTTGAAAGATTCGATTATCCCAAATTATTTAAGAAGATAACAGAAAGTAGGCTTTAGAACCCTTCTCTACATGAAAGGAAATGTTGATCTTCTTACCCCTAAGCCAAACGGAAGCTTTTCTCTAATACTTATCTGAGCATACCTAGTCTGCAATAAAACTAACTTGAAAGTTTATATAATACACATCTGTTTATATAATACACATATATATATTTTTTGAGGGCGTGAAAGAAGAAACATAAGCCAGGGGAATAAAACCTAGGTAGTCATGAAAGTTAAGCAATGGCCCATAAGTCAAAATTTGGGAAGAATTTGGGAATGAGATAAAAAAAAAAATCAAGACTACTTCTTGCTTTAGCTTTCATGGGAATCCACATGGAGCAACTCTTGTGTGCATTTGCTACAGGCACTTATGTACATTATCTCATTCTGTAGAGGGAAAGAGAATAAGAGGATTCAACATTGGTAAATACGGGTAAAACCAATCCAAGGTTTTGAGACAATTAAATTGGGGTGAAGAAGGTCAAAAGAGTTGAACAGCATTTCAAAAATAATTCCAAAACTAATCTATAGAATTAGAAATGGGATTTGGAGGGAAGGCCAGTTTTCTGAAACTCGAATTCATTTGCATGGTTCTCAAGAATTTTCTTTAGTAACTGCAAGATAAGGATTCCAACTAGACAGAGAATGGTACTCACGATTCTAACTCCTTCATTTAAGGAGCTAAATCTTCAACCAAAATGAAACTCAAAGGATTAGTTTACATCCATCAGATGATTCTGGCCACTTGGTCTCAAATTCCTGAGCTCCGAGTACAGCAACTGGGAAAGGTGTTTCCCTGGTGAGCAGATTCATCCCTGCTGTCTCCTGAGTGATGAGAAGCACATATCCATGGCCAGCATTCAGCACGGGCAAGCCCCTGCAGCAATGAGACCTGCCTCAGCATCTTCACACACTTGGCTATCACCGTGATCTAGAGCTCATATTCTGAACTGATGGACCTAGATTAATCCTGTAGAATGAGTCTCTACATGGTCTGCATGCATTTTTTACTGATTAGGTTTCCTTGGTTGACTTTTAGCCTAAGAATCAAATAGAGATGCATTTCTGTCATTTGCATCTTTGCATCTGAATGTCCTCTTTTCAAGAGACAACACTGCCTTCGGAAGATAAAGTAAGCAGTTAAAGAATAATGTCTCTTTGGGGACACACATTAAGTGTCTCTATGTGAGAAAGCATCACATGCTAAAAACAATTAGCCTAACGCCACCCCAAACTTCTGATTCTGAGGAGCAAAGACTGCTTATTGATTACTAAAATAAGAGTCACCAGGACCTCTAAAAAAAAAGTGATTGCAGGCATATGCACCTAGTGTCCTCATTAAAATGTTTTGAGCAGGGCGCCTGGGTGGCTCAGTCAGTTGGGCGACTGCCTTCGGCTCAGGTCATGATCCTAGAGTCCCTGGATCGAGTCCCGCATCGGGCTCCCTGCTCAGCAGGGAGTCTGCTTCTCCCTCTGACCCTCCCCCCTCTCATGTTCTCTCTCTCTCTCATTCTCTCTCTGTCAAATAATAAATAAAATCTTTATAAAAAAATGTTTTGAGCATAAAATCTCAACTGGCCATAGGATCAGAGCATCTGATATTAATATCTACCTGTCTTTGCACCAGAGAACAAAGGTGAGCATTTGGATGATTATATAATTAATAGGATTCTGCAAATACATATTTTAACTTCTTATTTAATCAATGGAAAAAGAAAGATTTTCATACACATACATATTTTCAGAATCTTCTAAACTCAATTTCAGGATTGGAGGAGTTCCCTGGGTCCCTTCTCTTCCAGTGAAAGTATTTAGTAAAATAGCTTGAGCAAATAATCAAACCATCAACAAGATGTATAAGATTATTATTTTCAACAGTCTGAATTTCAGCAAATTAGATCAAATTTGATAAATTTGATAAAAAGCGAAAAATCCATTTTGAAAATTGTCTTAAAAATCATAACCTTAGAAATTCCTTTATCCAAAAACAAAAACGAAACAAAACAAAAAAACCTAAAGATCTGTTTTCTTCTACTGAGAGAATAAAAAAGCATTCAATATGGAAACCTAATTTTAAATGGCAACCAGATAAATCTCTAAAAATGAATAAAAATTATGTGCTAGTGTTTTCTAAGTTGGTCTATAGAAATAAACAAGGAGAGCATTACAATTTAAACTTCTTCCTGTCTTTGTAGACTCTAAATCAAAACAAAGCAGTAGTGTTCCAGGAAACATGCTCATCACTAAGAGTCACAGACGGAATTCTAGAAAGCGCTGGGGATGATCCCCCTCCACCGATGATACATGAGGGGCTCCTGATTCCAGCTCTCTATGGGCTGTATTAATAGCCCTTGGAGCCTGTATTGATGTTAATTAGAAACATCTCCATGTGAAGCACTAAACTTTCATCCAGCATCCTCACATTCCATAATTCTCTAAAGTTCAGAAAAAAACAAATACATCTTTGGCCGTTAAGCTATTAGGAGAATTATATGTATGTACAAGAGAGCAAGGGTTTAAAGTGGGGAAGAATACACCCCCTGGGCCAATCTTCCTGCCTCTAAGCTTGCTCTCTCTTTCTCTCTCTCTCTAAGCCATTCTGGCATTTCATCAACTTTATCTCTGTTAAAATGCTTTATGAATCCATTCACTCCTCTCTTTAAAACCTTCAGTGATGTGAGGTCAAGGGCAGGATCCTTGGCTTGGTGTTTAACATCGGATTGCCAGATAAAATGTGGAATGCCTAGATAAATTTGAATTTCAGATAAACCACAAACATTTTTTTTATAAGTGTGCAGAATTTGGGACATAGCTAGACTAAAAAAAAATATTTGTTGTCTATCTGAAATTCACATTTAACTGGGCATCTTAAATTTGTATTTGCTAAATCTGGCACAGACCCCGGTCCCAACACTTCTTGTCAGCTAATTTTCCCACCATTGCAGAACTAACTCTACGCTCCAGCCAAAATAGGAACTCTCTGTTCCCCACACACCTGCACTTCCCCGACTCCACACATTTGTTCAGTCCTGTTTCTGCCCATCATGCCCTCCTCCATTCTATTAAACTTCTACTCATCTTGAAGACCCAGTTCAGATTGCATCATTCCCACAAACTCTGACTTGATAGTGAATTCTTACAACGCACCGTCTTTCACATTAATTCCTCAATCATCTCTACCTTGTGGTTTTTCTCCCATTGTTACATCTCAGACTTCATTTAAACCCTGGAACAGGTCTTAACTTTTCTCACACTTAGGCTCAAACTGCCAAATAGTTTAGAAGCCCCGTGAAGCAGGGTGGCTGTTTATCTTGTACATTTGCGTACTGACCCCAGAACATGACCTCGAGCAGAGTATACTTTCAGGAAGGGAAACAGGTGAATTCTAATGCTAGGAGGGGCTTATTATGGACTAGAAGTGGCACATATCATTGTAATTCATCCTTACAACAGACTGGTATCATCCTTCTCTTTAAAGAAACCAAGGCTATCAGAAGGGTTAAGCATCTTGTATCAGGTAATGATAAGACCCAGAATTTGAACCCAGGTCTGACTCCTGAGTCAACGCCACACCATTGTTTCCATCAATGCTGTTGTCATTTGCTGCTGGGGCTACAGCTGCCAGAACAAAGTTTGCAGGACTGGTTTGGAAGGCTCAGGAAATGAAAAATCTAAGCAGGGAAGCTGAGGTCAAGGAGGCGACTAAGGAACTGTGTAGGAAGTGCAGATTGCAGCTGGGGCGGACTCTGCCATCCTGGGAAAAGCCAGAACAGCTGGGGCAGCAGAAGAGAAAAGCCCACTGCATGGGGTGAAGAAAATTAAGTGGAACAGAAGCAGAGCTGACTCCACATTTGCTGGTAACTGAATGTTTGCAAGCAAACAGCGGTCCGGAGCCAGCCCAGGCAGAGAGGCTAGTCCCATGCTCTCCCTGTAGGCTGAAACACTTGGGGTCTTGCTGCAGAGCATGGTTGCTTCTTCGAAGAAAGGAGGAAAGGAGAGAAGCAGCAGGCAAAAGCCCAAAGCTGAATTCCCAGCAGAAACTAGGCATTTATGTGCAGTAAATTGCCTGTAGGTCAGTAGATTCTTAAAAAGCATGAAAGCTCCCTAAAGGTCAGTGAACATTTTTAAAAATTTCAGTGCACATTTGTGCACCATTGCATGCTTTGCTATTTTTCAGCTCCGAGCTCAGCAAGGGAGAAATGTGGTGATTCTAGGGTCTGGGAGCCTCACCCAGGAGCCCTCTGGAAAATACCATCTACTAGATATACCATCACCCTTATCTCGGAAGGCTTATCTAGTGATAAATTTCATTTCTGCCTCTCTGCTGTTCAGAGGCCTCTGCAGTCAGCATGAGTGAGATAAGAACAGTGGAGCTGGATTCTCTCCCTCTTGCCTCTGTGAATTTCTGACACGGAGGTCTAGCATTTTATTATATTTTGTGTAGTTAAATGTGAATCATTTGGAAGAAGAACATTCCAGAGAACATTCACCTGCCCATTTAATAGCCTCAGTAGCTAAAACTAAAAGCAAACTGTGGTTGTCAGGATAAGCAACGATTCCCCCACAATGCCAAAGACATTATTATAAACTCAGGATCAATAGACATTACAAAGCAGTGCTGCTTTTATTTTCAGCTTTAACCTTTGAGAAAATCAAGACTTCAGAATATCGAATCAGATCAGCACATCAGCGATTGCAGACACAGATACAATTGGGGCATTCAATTAGGGTCCTGCCAAACAATTATAAATCTTCTTTGTAAGGTGCCTTAGTTTCTTATCCTGTGTGGATTGCTCACACAAATAAAGCATCTCGTTGTACAGACCTAATTTTTCTTAACATATCTCAAAGTGCATTTCCGGTTCACAGTTATGGGATACTCCAAGTTACATATGGAAAAACTAGTTTATAAACCCTAGATGTTGATTAACCTATCAGTGGGCTAGCCAAGATGAGTGGCCAAAATGGAATTAAATGCAAGGGGTACAATTAACGTCAAAAGATGTAAAATCTGTGAAATCTCAACCAACTGAACAATGCTCTGCGACTGACAAAAGCTTCATGAGCTAGAGACCCCTGTTCAGCCATAACGTTGTAATATCCCTACTGAGGACCACTGGCTTTCTGAAGCACCTAAGATCTGGAGTATTTTCCTTCCTTCCTTCTCTCCTTTCCTCCTTTCCTTCCAAGGTTGTGTTTCTGCCCACTTGTCACTATTCGTGATGGCCCAAAGGTTCAGACTTGGGGGATGGACACAGAGTGTTTTGGAAGTAGGACAAACTGAAGAGCAGTTACAGGAAGCCAAGCTCCTCCGATAAAGCTCCCGTTCGTTATCTGTTTTAGAAGCAAGACAAATCTTTCAGACACTTCAAGGACATACAGGTATACTGAAATCCGAAATCTTGCTAATAAATGGCAGCAACCAGCCAACCACACTGGCTGGCGAACAGCCACCAGAAGTGAAGTGATTCTCTTTGAGCTAAACTGTGAGTCAGGTGCTTTCTTGCTTTCTTGTCCTCTCTCTCTCTCCTTTTCTTTCTCTGCCCCCTCCCTCCCTCTCTCTTCACTGCTAGCACACAAACACACACATACATACACACACTCTTGGGTGTACACACTGCTAAGGTCAGGTCTATGATAGAATCTAAGATCCAGAGAAATTCATTCTTTTGCCTCTCCTAGGTCAAGGGATGCCCGTGGATTATAAATATCATTTAAAAAAATGTGTCTGCAGGACTAGGGAGCAAGAAGGCCTAGAAAAGCCCCTACTTACTTAATATGCTATCTTCATACACGTGAAGAGGGTAAAAGTAGGACCTTTAAGTAAAGATGAAAGGCAGCAGCGTTGTTCATCCTAAAGAAGAGCAGGTTAAGAGGTGATCTGATTACTAGTCCCAAGTACACAAAGGGCATTCTTATGAAAGTGATGGTGATTGATTGCTCTCCATATTGGCAGAGGACCTGACAGGACGAAATGCGCCTAAAGATAGAGTCCAGTTAAATGTAAAGAAAAAAAAAAATGTGTTCAACTTCAGGCTGATCAAACGCAGAAATGGCTGGCGTGGGAGGGTGGGGGGAGGTGGTGGGTAGAGAATTCGTTCCTGGAGCTCTTCAGAAAAAAATAAGCCGTTATCTTCCCAGTGTCTAAAATTATGCCTACCTTAAAGAACCCACCCAATGACTCCTGATTACTAATTCTAGGTGAATGGTTAGGAGACGAGAATGGGCTGTGGAAATTAAATACTATGAGAAATTATATCGGAATGCCTGCAGCATTTAGGATATATTTGGTACTCATTTCACCACACCAAAACCAATCCTGTGAGTGAGCTCCATGTTGTCACTCACCTGCCTTATCCGTTGCACTGGACGCAGCTTTTCACCCCCTCCTTGAAGTCTATCCCTCACTTGGCCGCTGGAACACCACCATCTTGGTCCTCCTTACTGGTTCCTCCTTTTCATCCCAGCCTCTGAGGCAGATAGACACAGACTCAGTCCTTGGACCCCTTCTCCTCTCTGACTATACTCACCCCATAGCTGCTGTCATGCAGCCCTGTGTCTTTAAATACCACTTAGATTCTGAAGACTGCCAAATTTATATCTCCAGCTGGACTTCTCCTGAACTCCAAACTCATATAATCCAACTGCCTACTCTATACCTCCCCTTGGACCTGTAATAGAGATCTAATAAAATCAAGCTCCCAATTTCCCTCCTTATCACCGAATTTTGCCCTCCTGCTTCTTGGCCATCCTTTTTGTTTGTTTGCTTTTTGTTTGTTTGTTTTTCTTTTTCAACTTTTTATTTAAATTCTAGTTAGTGAACATACAGCGCAATATTTGTTTCAGGAGTAGAATTCAGTGATTCGTCACTTACATACAACACCCAGTGCTCATCACAAGTGCCCTCCTTAATGCCCATCACCCATCAAGCCCATCCCCCACCCACCTCCCTCCATGAACCCTCAGTTTGTTCTCTATCGTTAAAAGTCTCTTATGATTTGCTTCCCTTTCCTTTTTTTTCTTCCTTCCCATATGTTAATCTTTTCTTAAATTCCACATGAGTGAAATCATGTGGTATTTGACTTTCTCTGACTGACTTATTTTGCTTAGCATAATACACTCTAGCTCCATCCATGTCATTGCAAATGGCAAGATTTCATTCTTTTTGATGGGTGGGTAATATTCCACATCTTCTTCATCCATTCATCAGTGGATGGACATTTGGGCTCTCACCATAGTTTGGCTATGGTTGATAATGCTGCTGTAAATATCAGGGTGCACGTACCCCTTCAAATCAGTATTTTTGTAGCCTTTCTGCCATCTCTTTAAATGGCAACTCCATTCCTCCAGTTGCTTAGGCCCAGGATCATGGAGTCTTTCTTATGCCTTCTCTCTTCTCCACTCACATCCAACCCATAGCAAATTCTGCCAGTTATATTCTCAAAAGATGTGCATTTTTAACCCTTTCCACTGCTACCACCCTGCTTCCTACAACCATCATCTCTTCCCCCAGGTATTGCCACATTGTCCCAATTCACGTCTCTGCTTCCACCTTTGCCAGCACAGCTGATCCTTTAACCATGTGTTAGTGCATGTGACTCTTCTGGTCCAATTTTGCATTGGCTTCCAATTCATTCAGACGAAAGCCAAAGTCCTTAATGTACTTGCTGTGGCCCCAAAGGACATAGATGATTGGGCCTCTCTGACCTCACTCATCTCCAGCCTTGCCAACCTCCTTACTAGTCCTCAGTCATGCCCAACATGCTTTCACCTCAGAGATCTTGCCCCTGCCTGGATATTTCTTTTCTCAGATATACACATGCTGCACTTTTTCCCTTCAGATCGGTGCTCAAAGGACACTGTGATAGTGAGACCCTCCCTGACTAACCATTATGAAATGGTGATCCCCCCAGATCTGTGTCAGCATTTCCTACCCACCCCCCTTGCTCTCCTCAGTTATTTATTCTGTCTGGAATGACCATATCAGTTACCAGCCAAAGAGATATTTATGCAGCTGAAAGGAGGGATATATTTTTTTAATTTTTTTTTAATTGAAGTATAATTGACATATAACATTATATCAGTTTGGGGTATAGGACATAATGATTCAGTGTATTATATATGGCAAAGTGATTACCACAATAAATCCAGTTACCACCCATCACCTTACAGAGTTACAGGACATTTTTTTCTTAGGAGGAGAACTTTCCAGATCTATTCTCTCAGCAACTTTCCAATAGGTAATACAGTACTATTGACTACAGTCACCATGCTGTACATAACATCCTCATCACTTACTTATTTTATAAATGCAAGTTTGTACCTCTTGATTATTTTTACCCATTTTACACATACCCCTATCCCCCTTCCCTCTGGCGACCACCAATCTGTACTCAGCATCTATGAGTTTTGTTTTATTTGAAAGGAGGCACTATTAATGACTACTACAGGTGACACACAAACCAGGAATTTTCCAGGCAAACCAGGACATATGGTCCGTAGTACCTCTCATCACCCAGCATAACGTTTATTCATTCATCTGTTTGTTGTTTGACTCTCTGCAGTGGAACATACCCTCCAAGAAGTCAGAAACTTTTTGTTCATGATTATATCCAAAGTAGGTGCTGAATAATGTATTGATTGAATAGATGGCTATGTGAATAAATATTTCCTGTACTAAATCGAGCCTATCAAAACCTGTAGGTATACCAATAATAACAACAAATTTTAGCTAAAATTATGGAATGCTTACTAAGTATGCAACAGCCACCATAATGACTACCATCTATGCACTCCCATTGAAAACTCACAGCCATTCTCTGAGCCCCACATTACAGACCGAAGGAGAACACTCAGAGAGGTTAAGGGTCTGCCCCTGTTTACACAGCAAGGAAGTGCTAGTGTGCACTTGACACTCAACTCTTTCCTTCTCTGAAATGACCTGGTGACCAGTCTCTCTGCCTATAGTCTGTCCATCCTTCCCTCTGTCCTCAGATGTGTCTAACTAACACACACACCCTTTCCATGTCTTTCCACTGCATTCCAAATGAAGCCCAACCTCTTCCACCTGGCACTCAAAGCCCCCCCACCCCAAGGTAGAGCGAACCCCACCCACCTTTTGCACCTCATCTGATGCTACCCCACCCCCGGGTCCTTCCACCCTTCCTGAGAACCCCCAAGTCTCCACGGCAGCTGCAACTCTTGTCTTTCTCACTGTTCCCTGGACAGGGCTGGTTTTTCAGCCTCATTCCTCTGCTGAAGCTCCTCCCCATCTTTCCTGTATCTGTCAAAGTCTGACCCCATTCCATCCTATTCGTCCCATAGTATTTCCCAAATCCCCCCGGTAAACGTCAAGTTCTCTCTCTCCCAGATCTGAGAATGCTTAGTTAAACTCATTCATTGTTTATTCCAATATGCCTTATTGAAGCTATTTCTGTGCGGTTATTAGAGATTCACAAAGACAGGAGCCGTGCCTAATTCCTCATTGTATCTGAGCAGGGCCTAGCAGAGTGCTTGGCTCAGAGGAGGAGCTCAAATGATATTGATTTTGCTGGATGTGCTGTGCGTGGATTGTTTAAGAAGCAGTTGGAGATGCAGAGCTGCAGCTCAAGATAGAAATTGCAAAACATTCACGTGTAAATGAAAAATACATGTGTAAGTGAAAATGAAAATTTTAAGAAAACAAGTGACGAGTGAGAAGCCTAAAGAAATGCCACATTTAAGGTAGAAGTGTACGAAGCGTGAGTAATTTTTAAGAGTGATTTGCTATTCATAATCTTATATAATATGAAAATATATACAATATTACAGAGAATCGAATGAATAAATTGCATAATGATAGAAATCTCTTCCCTTTTCCTGGCATACCTGGGACTGATTTCTTGGCCTTGATCACGTGGTCTCCCTGCAGAGTTAGATTTCAGAGCAGACCCCATGCGGCATCAGAATTCATATGTAAGAACCACGTATGCTATTCTATGTAGCTCCACACCAGTGACTTTAGGGGAGAAACTACAGACTTGCTGAAGGGAGAGCATTGCTTTAAGTTACTGTTCAGATTTGCTTGACCCACAGACCTATCTTTGGACAGAGGAGAAAGGCTGGATCTAAAGCAAATTAAAAATGAAAATTTGAATACGTTTGAAATGCAACCCCACACAAAATAAATTGAGTTCTGTGGTATATTAGCAGTCATTGACACACCATGTCGCACCATATACAGGATTGGGATAAGTCATAAAAAATCTCGCACGTGAATGCATCGCATTTGCCACCTATTTGCAGATCAAACATAAGAATAATTTTCAGATTTTGGAAAACAGACCACACAGATCTCCATGATGCCAGGACACTAAGGCAAAATTTCCAAGGATGATAAACCACTTTTTGCCTGACTTGCACCAATCCCGAAGCTCTACATTACTTCACAGGCAGTTATATCACTGAGTTAGGCTGTCCTCCTGCAAGGTTGCCGTGAAAGTATTGTCCCACTGATCAAGCAACGGTTTAGAGTAAGAAATGTGTGTGTTAGACCAGGTTGCTAAAAGGTACGTTCAGGTACGAGTGGCCTTCTTGCCATTATCATCACAAGCACAGCCGGTGCTTTTCTGGTGTCTCTATGAAGACCCCGTAGCCTGCCTTTTGTTCTATGCGCTGCTTTCATTAGGGAGCGTCCGGCAGCATTTCCCAGGTGTGTTGCCTGTACAAAGGGCATTCATTCTACCGCTGCCCAGGAATTAAAGGTAAAGAACCCAAATTACAGCCGGAGCTGTGTTTGTGGATAAATGAGGCAGGGAAAAGATGATTTTAATGTGCTTCTTGGGTAATCCTACCGTTAATTCCTGAGATGCTCGTATAGAAGTTTTAGCCAAGAGAGAAATAGATCGTCGTGTTTCTATGCCTTGAGAGACAATGAGCAGCCCCAGGAATGTTCTGCCTCCTTCCGTATGTAGGAGAGCCCTTTAAAATGCTAATTTCCCAAGCCAATGCAGCAGTGATGCTATTTAGAAATGTAACTATCTGGTGGGTGTTATGGGCTAGGATGATCTACACTTTCCCACCCTGGAACATTCACTACAGTCCTTCCATTACAGCCTGGAGAGTAAGAGAGATAAATTAACAAAAGCTAGCCTGTAGTGGAAGCTTCCTATGGTTCATGCACTGTTTGGAACACTTTGTGTTTATTAACACACTGAGATCTCATTCAGCTATTGTCTCCCATTTTACAGAAGACGAAACTGAGATACATCACAACTATGTAAGTGACTGAGGATTACACAGTGAATGGTAACACTGAGATTTAAAATGCAGGTAGCGGTGCCTGGGTGGCGCAGTCGATTAAGCATCCGACTCTTGGTTTTGGCTCAAGTTGTGATCTCAGGGTCATGGGATCGAACCCTGTGTTGGGCTCCACACCCAGCATGGAGTCTGCTTAAGACTCTCTCTCCCTCTGCGCCTCCCCATGCTCTGTCTGTCTCTCGATTTCTCTCAAATAAATAAATAAATCTTTAAAAAAATAATAAAATGCAGGTAGTCTGCTCTAGAACCTACCTCCTTAGCAATTATACTCTGAAGATTCTGTGTCTCCCTAATAAAGTTTCAGTTAAGACCCAGTATGTTAATCTATGATAATAGCTATTGTTTCTTCCATTAGTAATCCATTTTAGCCCTCCTCCTTCTTATTAGGTAACTTGAACTCTCACCTGGATCTGTAGTGAGGCAGCCTGATATTTTTAAAACCTATTTCACTTTTGAAAAGGTGAAAAGACACAAAATTTGCCAACAATTTTCCAGATTATAAGACAATGGGTGGAAAAGGTGAAGGAAGAGGAGAACAAACAGATGTTAATCTTTATTGAGTGACTCTACAAATTTAAGATGTTCAAGGGCTGTATTTGTTCTGGAGGGCTAACAAAGTACCATGGGCTGGGTGGCTTCAACAGCAGAAATGCGCTGTCTCAAAGGTCTGGAGGCTAGGAGTCTGAAATCCACGTGTCAGCAGGATTGGTTCCTTCTGAGTACTGAAAGAGTAGGATCTGTTCCTGGCCTCTCTCCTTGGCTTGGAGATGGCCATCTGTCCCTGTGTGTCTTCACATCATCTTCCCTTTTTGTGCGGCTTGATACCCAAATTTTCCCTTTTACAAGGACACTAGCATACTGAATTAGGACCCACCCCAATGGCCTCATTTTAACTGTTATTACCTCTCTGAAACTAGACATCTTCCATTTCTGTCTCTGCAGCATCCCTTTTCTCCTGCTGGAAATAGCACCGTGGTACCTTCCACTGGAGAACTGACCTTCCTCCATCACATGTCATTGTTGGCTACAAATCTTGCACCTTCTCCCACACCCAGACATAGGGATGACTCATGAACTCTCAACAAACACCTCTTTCTCTTGGGTCTGAGGGTTGGAAAGATTTGATCCCTGATTTCCCGGAGTTAATAGCCCCCCCGCCACCACCACCACAAAGAGAAGCCTGAAATTTGATACTTCGAGCACCGTATATAAAAGCCAAGTGAGGAGACTGAAAGATAGAAAAGCAGAACAGACCAACATATATAGACAGACTGAGGTCAGAAGCTCCTTCAGGCTCTGGTTTATTTACCCTGAGACTAGATCCACTCCAGCCTGGGCATGGATTGGTTATATGCTTCAATTAATGATCCCTTTCTTTTTATTATTCTCAAGAGAGTTTAAAGAATATTTCATTCATTTGCTACCAATAGTGGTTGGAAGTGAATAAATCCTGAGTTTCATTTTTACAGATGCAATTGCAGCACAGAATTTATAATGTATGAGGTACCATGATATGAAGAAACATTTCAGAAGTAGAATTCATATGGTCCTATTCCAGAAACTAGTTTAAGTGTTTGGAAAGGCCATAAACTCTGTTTTCCACTTGTACCATAATCACTTTGACTTATAATTTCACACAGTTATCCCTAGGGCAAACCATCAAGATGGTTAATTCATTTTAAGATGAAAAAGTGAAAATTAATAAAAGTAAATATGTGGCCTACTATCAAACTGCTGTTACTAATGGATACGTTTTTCATCTCATCATTATAAATCATCTTTTAGACCAGAGATCTGAACCATTCTATACAACATTTTAAATTAAACTGTATTGCATTCTCTGGAATAAAAAAAATTTCAGAACACGTTGCCAAATACAATAAAACAACTGTTCATTACATAAACATCTTTATTACCTAGTCATATTTTTCTACATTAATCTTGAGCTTATTTACCAGACTCAGGCTTTAAAAATTAGTTGTATGATCTGTATCTTAGCAAGTAAAATTAACAATATTTTCTAGAGGAATAGCATCATCCATGATAGTGAAAAGAAGACCAATGGCTAAAAACACCACCTTTCAAAAAATTGAAAAGATTTCAGGTAAGAAATTTTATAGCTTCAATACAAAAAACACTTCAAATTATATGAAATGTAATGTATCTTCTTGCAGGAGTATTCCTCCTGCTAATGTCATATAAAGAGAAAGTTAGCAAATAATATCTTCATACTATGTGCAAAATGTTGTAAAAATATTTCACCTACTTTGAAGCAGCATATATTCTAATGGATGAGAGAAGAATAAGACATAAAGGACAAAGATCACTTTAACTTGATTTTTTTTATATTCCTACAACTGTGTATACTGCTGGTATTCAAACAATATTTATCCAGTGGCCTACATTCACATAATGGATCATCCTTAACAGAAACCCATTGTAAAGTGCTATAGAATAAATAACTCATCAGTTATTTCACTCATCAGTGAAGATACAGGTAGAGACATAGTCAAACGTTGTAGACACAGGTAAGGATATTGACATTCGTAGAAACACATAGATGCAGATATTGGCATAGACATAGACATAAATAGAGACATACTTATAGATAAGTAGATACAGAGAGAGGTACAGACATAGAGAAATGGACACAAACATATAATGTACTAGGTATTTCTAGTCTTCTGCTCAGAGAAGACATCTGTTACTTCTGTCTCTCCAGCATTCCCTTCCTCCCCCTGGAAGTAGCACCACATTACCTTCCACTGGGGAACTGATCCTCCCCCACTTCGTGCTGTGGTTGGCTGCAAATCTCAGCACTTCCTCACACACGCCAACGCAGTGTAGACTCATAAACTCTCTCCAGCACCTCTTTCCCTTGGGTCTGCGAGTCGTAAAGACGTGATCCCAGATTTCCTGAAGTTAATATCCCTTCCAACCTCCCAAAGAGAAACCTCAAGGCTGAGATTTTGAGCACAACCCACAAAAGCCATATGGAGAGACTGAGAGATGGACAAACAGGCAGACCGAGAGACAGAAATACTTGAGTATTTCTTAAGTGTGACTTGAGTTTCATGGCATTCATTTGTTACACCTCCCACATTGTAGCAAAATATAGGAAAGGCAAGGGAGAGGTGATGTTTGCAATTGCCAACAAGGAACCTGGGTCTTATATGAAAGGAAAGATGTTTTTCCCAAAATTTGGATTTGAGAGTCTGCTATGTAGCATGAAGTGTGTTAAATATTGAAATGGGAGACCGTGGAATTTTTTAACAAGAAGTCTTCAAAAATACACTCTCTTTTGTCTCGATGATTTATGTCTCAGTTTTCTCACGATTTATCTTTCTCAATCAGACTTTAGATAAAATAAAGCACAAGACGTGAAAACAGGACTTAAAACTGTAATGATGGGATAGGAGGCTGGATATAGAGATCGCATCCATGATTTTTCCTTCAGCGGGCTTGCTCTGGGATTCCATATCCACACCTACCCCTCATGAACGTTGTTTCTCCTCTAAGACATTAAGACACACGCACAACTAATTTAAAAACTGGATAAATGATCATGTGGATATCAACCTTGTAAAACACAGAAAGCAGAATTGCTTCTTTAAACAAAGAATCTTTCGCGTTTGATGTTGGCTAGATCTAAACAGAGAACAAGAAAAGAACCTACATAATTCACACAGATTCTCTGGAATAACCCAAATACTCAAGTAAGTCAGGAGAGAGCTCTCATCTGTGGGGGGTGGGAACCCAGAGGCTCTCTGAGCCTCTGCAAATAGCTCTCTTCCAGAGACTGTGAGCCTTCATTTTAAGATTTAAAGGGAATTCAGTAATGATCTTGTACCTGTGCCTTTTCTGCCAAATGGTGCAACATGAAAAAAAAAAGATTGTTTTTCAGAGTTAAATTAGTTTACATAAGCTCATTCTTACCCCCAACTCTCTTAACACTAGGTAAATTGACCAAGAGGGCAATCGGAACACAATTTAATTCTGCTAATCATTCCCGTGCTTTGCTATGGCCTTAAAGAGTTGGACATATTAAGGAAAGCCAGAGATATATATCTGCAAAATGTTTAATTGTGAGGTATAATTATCATATATATGTCATGATTAATTTTTTAAAAACATGTCTCTGGATGCTCCATGGTTTGGAAAGGGAGCCATTTACTTATGTTCCTCTATAGCCATGTCTATTGATTTATTCCCAATAGTCTAAAGAAGGGATCTTATAACCTGACAAAGGCGAGTGCCAGGGATAACCACTCCTTCAACTCCCAACTCTTCTTTCCAATCACAACACAAAAATTACCGGCAAGTATAGATTTACTTCGAGGGAGACACCAAGAGTATCAGCATGTGTAAAATACTCATTTCTACAGAAACCAGTAACACTATTTTCATATGATAAATTGCATTATCAAAAACTGAGACATTCTCGGGCGCCTGGGTGGCTCAGCTGGTTAAGCGACTGCCTTCGGCTCAGGTCATGATCCTGGAGTCCCGGGATCGAGTCCCGCATCGGGCTCCCTGCTCGGCAGGGAGCCTGCTTCTCCCTCTCCCGCTCCCCCCTCTTGTGCTTTTTCTCTCTCTCACTCTCTCTCTCAAATAAATAAATAAAAAAAATTGAGACATTCTCTGTAACCACGATTATTTAAGCTAGAATTTTAAGAACCTTATCTATACGCGAGAAACACACACAAATTCAAGAGGGAGTATTTTGTTACCCTTCAAAATACAGATGCTTTGTAAATATCATTTTTTAATGCCACTATATATTTTATAGTCCGATATGACACACAGGGGTCCAGTCCCACTAATATTTTAGACATACTTTTGCTTATTTATCTCACTATATTCTTTAAGATAAAAATGTATGGAAAGATAAAACAAAATGAAATAATCTGTTAGATTTAAAGAGGTAGTAGAAAATAGTCCCATCAAAGAGAGAACCGAAGCCCCTTAAGAAATTGTCATAAAGTTGTTCCACCATGTTAATAAGCTTTCTTTCTAAACAATTTTTAAATCCTCTTCTAAAAGTCATGCCATCAGAATCATTTTCAAGTCTCCACTGAATTTTAATGAGATGTTTAAGTGTTTAAGAACACTTGGATGTTCTTAGGTAATTATTAGGATCTGAGGGAAGGTTTATCTTTGCTTTTGGGTCAAATGGAGCATATTTAAGCTCAAAATATGAATATCACATATTGATGGCTAGAAATCTGGGAGTAACTTGTCCCTTGAAACAACCTCATTATCCCTGCCAGAGACATCAGAAGTGGGCCGCTCAGTCCGCCAGTTACAATATACCCGAGGAGAGCAACTGACAACGCTGAAATGACTTCTGAGATGTGGCCTCACACAAGGCCCAGGGTGCAAGTCCCAGCCACCCACGAATCCATCTCCAAAACTTCCGCATGGACAAAGCATTTTGCAACACAACTCGGAACAGCTAAGAGAGTTTCATTAAATGCAGTCTAGCTCTTTAGATAGTTTAAGATGAGGTTTTACTAATGACCAAAGATACAGCATCATAGGGCTTAAGCAAGACAAAAGTGTATTACTGTCTGAGGCAAACAAAGTCCAGCGGAGGGTGATTCAAGGCTGGTAGGGGGATGCCCCTTCTGTCTTGTTGCTCTGCTCTTTATCTTCAGCACGTGACTTCACCTCATTGTCTGAAAGGGCTGTTCAGTATCTAGCCCCCTTTCTACATTCTAACCTGGGAGAAGCAAGAAATTTTATAAAAAAATATGATACTTCTGCTTATGTCTTATTGATCAACATGTAGTCATTTGGCCACACCAGATGGACTCCTTCAACACAAACACTCAAGGACTCCTTAGAAGTGTACTCTTTGTAGAAGGTAGCCAACAAAAACTCAGGGGATCGCCTTGCTAAATAGAAAGAAAAGAACTAATATTGAGGGATGGTTAGCAGTCTCTGTCTCCTTCTTCTCTTAAAACCCTTTCGAACTAAAAAGAAATTAAAGGCTATTATTACAAAATCAGAAAACCAGAGCCAACTTAGAAAATAGAAGGATGGAGAAAGATCCCAAGTACAACCATTTCAAGTTTCTCACTTGGCCATCACACTACACTGTAAAACTATCTTTAACTAAACAAACAAAATCTATAAAATTCTATTATGACTTATACTTTAAAAAACAAAGAATTCTTTATGAAAAAAAAAAAAACTCCACTGGGGCTATGTGAGTAGGATAGATTTCTAAAAACTATATATCTAGAAAATTATAAATTACATATCAGTAGAAAAAACCACAAGCAAAACTAATTCTATCACTGAGAACAAGAAATTTCTACAGACTCTTTATTGAATTACTGTTTAATGTTAGAAATTACATTTCTGTGAGAATAAGTACATTTGAATTTTATTTGTTTGGAGATCAATTTAAGATCGGAAGTAGACAGCAGCATTGTGTTTAAACAGTGACTGAAAATTGCAATTTTTCCAGGCTTACAGTTTGGCTTTCATTTAAAAAAAAAAAAAAAGACTCTTTAGAAGTGAATCACTTGAGCAGAAATCCTCAAGGCCTATGACGTAGTGAAATGGAACACAGTGTTGATGGCTCCACGAAAATTAATTTTGTCAATCCAGGTACGTTCTCAAATTCAGAGTTTAGAAGCCAGAAATCAAAATACACATAAACCAAAGCAAATAAATATTAATATGTTAGTATGGCTGAAATGTTAATAGCATGTACAGTTAGGATCTTTCAAGATAAAACTTTCACCGAGTATTCCCTAATTTGATTTACTTCTGGTAGATGTTCCAGTAAAATACGGCCTTCCCCATTGTCCCCTCTATATCCCCCATCCTCAATCTGACAAACAAATGCTCTTATAAGTACAAATAAAAGAACCCATAGAGGTAGTTATTCTGGAAATTTTGATCAAGAAGAGAAAATGTGGGATGCCTGGGTGGCTCAGTCGGTTAAGCGTCTGCCTTCAGCTCAGGTCATGATCCTGGGGTCCTGGGATCGAGCCCTACATCAGGTTCCTTGCTCAGCGGGGAGTCTGCTTCTCTCTCTCCCTCTGTCTGCCGCTCCCCCTGCTTGTTCTCTCTCTCTCTCTCTCTCCCTCTCGATCTGTCAAATAAATAAATAAATAAATCTTTAAAAACAAAGAAGAAGAGAAAGTGTGTGTGTGTGAGAGAGAGAAAGAGATCACTTTTAATTCCTACACTTTCCTTTTCCTACAAAGGAAAAAGCAAAATCCATGGCAGCGCCAGAAATACCTAACCTCAAACCAGATTCAGGTCAGAGCAGGTCAAGGTCCCTCAAAAAACCCTCAAAAGAAGAGCTAACAAGCAAGAATCAGAAACCACAGTAACCACTCTATGAGCCCTTCTAAATGAAAGAAGAAAAAATGTGTAGGGACTCTGCTGTTGCTATCAGTCCTTCAAGCGTGAGGAGAACTGTGTTGAGGAGACTTTAATACCTGGCTGTCTAGCTAAGGCGATGCATTTTGTTTCTACATCCCTATTCATCAATGAATATGTCTGGGTAACTGCCGCTAACGTTGATTCACTCACTCATTTATTCCTCCGGTAAATATCTACCATTTGAACATTTATAATTCAAGTCCCCAGAAAAACAACATGAATGAAACACACCATCCTCGCCTCCATGGAAATTATAGTGTGTGTGTGTGTGTGTGTGTGTGTGTGTGTGTACACGCGCACCAGTCTTAGGAAACCGACAGGAGTACTACAAATACTATATAAGAGGACAATGTGGAAGCTCCACAGCCCTGCAAAAGAGTTCTACTCCAGTCGTGGTGGTGGTAGTGAGACAGGGCAGGGGGACAGGAAAGACTTCTCAAAGCCAGTGACATTTAAGCTGGTATCGGGAAGGTGAATAGGAATAAAGAAGAGTGTTTCAGTTTGAGTACGGAGGAGGAGTCGGAAATAAATTTTTGGTCTGATGTTCCAGCGGCTCCATAGGGTTATTTGCCTCGGCTACTGGTAATGGAACACCAGAAGCATTATTTTCATTCATTCGACAAATATTTTCCTGGACCCTCATTTGTACCGGGCACTGTTCTGGGCAGGGGCTGTGCGTGGAAGGGAGAGGAGAGGATGAGATCCGAGAGGTGGTGGATTCTGTCTCTGAAATGTTTTTGTTGGTTTTGAAAGTCTTAAATTAAAAACATTAAACATTTATTTAAGGATGAAAGCGTTCCATTACTATTCATTAGAGTCACTGCCTCGTGTTGGCACCGCATCCCCCAAGAGGCAGTCAACTATGGTGGCTATGAATATGGACCTGGGAGCCAGATTGCTTCCGTTTAAATCTTCACTCTGTCATTTATCAGTTATGTGAGCAAGACCAGGATAATTAACCTCTCTGGAATTCAGTTTCCCCATCTGTAAAATGAGGGTAATAATAATCGGTCCTACCGCATGCCGTGGTTTGAGGATTAAATGAGTTAATACATGTAAAGCACTTAGAACAGTGTCTGCTCCATTGTGAGCCGTCAGTAAGGGTTGCATATTATTAGAGGGGGAAAAAATTCCAGTATAATCATCCCGGAGTTCAATTCACTCTGTGCTACTCCGAATAAATAGCATTCTGTCAGTCTTGGTGCTTTTATATAACCTTAGACAAGTCACTTAAACATCATTAGCCTGAGTTTCCTCCTCTGCAAAGTGGGGGCAATAATACCAGCCTCACAAGATTGTCTTGAGGGTTAAATGAGATAGCAGACTGAAGGGCTCGCTGGCTGCAAATTGCTATGCAATTGTTGCTTGTTGTTATTATCTTGCCCTTTTTAACCCATGTCCCCAAATTTGTAAGTGTTTCTCTCCTTAGGAGGGAAACAAAACTGAACACACACATGACTTTGACATAATGCTTCCTGCTCTCCAGATCCTATAGAGTAGATGAAAACAAATGCCTCCAAATTGAGACTGGAAACCAACTTGACATCAATTTGTAAATTCAAAAGCTGGTACGACGTCAGGGAGGAAGAACACTTGAAGCAATCCCTTCTTAGTTTCTGCTTTTGGCAGATGCTGCATTCCAGTCTTCCATGAATTGACTTCTACATTGCTCTTTCTTCGAACAGTATGTGGACGATAGACAGATCAATGCCCAGGCAGCCCCTGACCTGTGAGTGTCCTTCCCCAATCTGAACGCCTTCTGTATATTGGTATCTTAGGAGGAAAGCCGTCCCTGCCTTTCCTTTGACACCTCATTCGAGAGAGAGTTGCTTGGAGGAGAGGCCAGGGTTGGCCTGGCAGGCCAGGAATTGACTAGGGTTCACTTCCCTGACCCATATATTTGTTGAACACTGACTGTGTGACTGGCAACACATTAGCCTCTGTGGTGTTTGCAAAAAATGAAGTGGGAAGAACTCCAAACCCCAAGGGACTCTCAGGTTCTAGTGGGAAAGATGGACAAAAACACACATGACACAAGTCAGAATGTGGAATAGATGCTAAAAATAAAAGGATCAACGACGAAGAATAGAGGCCCAGAGAGAGTAATAATTTAATCTGACCGGATCGGTAAAGATGGGACATTAAAACTTGTTTCTGGCTTCCCAGAAGAGATGGCTTCTCAGCGGGGACTTGAAGAATGAGTAAATTTCTCAAGCGGAGAAGGAGATCAGGGACAACACCAGGCTGAGGAGCAACGTAAGTGGTGGCGTAGACACACTCCAGAGCAGCCTGTGTCCTTCAAAGGGGGCGTAGAACAGAGAGCCTGGGACAGAGGGTCTGTGAAGAGGGCGAAAAGGTGAGGAAATGTTAGACCCCAAAGAGAGAAGCACGTATACTGTTTTCTGGGCAAAGTTTGGGGCTGCCAAATGGATCACACCCCAGTACACACGGGTCTGCATTTCAAAATCTAAGTCCCAGGGCGCCTGGGGGGCTCAGTTGGTTACGCATCTGGCTTCGGCTCAGGTCATGATCCCAGGGCCCTGGGATCGAGCCCCACATCGGGGTCCCTGCTCAGCGGGGAGTCTGCTTCTCCCTCTGACCCTCCCCCTTGCTCGTGATCTCTGTCTCTCACACACACTCTCTCTTTCAAATAAATAAATAAAAACTAAGTCACTCTACTCTGGACAAGAAGCACCAGAGATTCTTTCCCTTTTAGAGAAGAGTCACCAACAACAAACGGGATACTTAAGCATGTGGGCTTGTCGGTCACCAGCAGGCAGGGTGTGCCCAAATGCTACACTGTTCAGTGCACAGTAGGGACACTGCAGGCCTGGGGAGCTGGGGCAGATACCAGATCATCTTGTTCACTCCCCCAGGACCATGCCACTTCCTAGAAAACTCCTGGCATGCAGACACCTGATCATTTGACTCAATGCTAATATTGCTTGATTTCTCTGGTATGTATGTAGATGTGTGTACATTCACATTCATATTTATGAGGAGGCCTGTGGTTGCATTAGAGTGTTTCATTCCTTTCATTTCAGATGAACTATTTGTATAAAGTGGAAACAATTAATTTCAAATGCCTCAGTCCCGAAGGAGGAAGGCCAGCTTCCTCCACTCAGCCCCAAGGGAGTAGCTGACTCCAGTACTGCATTTTATAGTTTATATGGTGCTTTCCCGGCCTGTTCCCACCCCCCAAGAAGTTCTAGAATTTGCCTGTGATTTCCTGCCATCTATTCCCCAGGATTCCTTCCCAGAGGAATACACAGAGAGTGAGGCAAGATGATAGGCAAGAAACAGATTGCTGAACTGGCTCATTCCACAGCTGTCCTATTTTTTTAAGTAGTTTAGACAAGGGAAAAGGAAGGCAGTTACAAACTAAACCGCCACACAGCTTTTTATAATCCTCTGTCACACTCTCTTCAAAAGCAGGCGAAAATTAAGGTCCCTGTGATTTCAGTTGAGCCCGAGTTAGATAGGCAGATGTTGCATGATCAATGTGTTTTAAGGATTCTGCTTTGAATTTAGAGCCTCAGGTTGAGAGCTGCATCTCCCAACAATCGAAGTTGTTTTCAAGTTTATCCTATTCATTTTGAAATGTAGGGAGTAGAAATTGCTTTAATGCCTGTTTTACAGACCAGAAAATTGTGGTCCTAGAGGATGGAGTCAGTCAGTAGAAGAACAGTGACAATTGGTATTCCTTCCACCTTTCTTATTTCGTCCAAGAAATTGGCATGGATCCAGAGAAATAAAGACATTGGCTTGGTCATAATCCGCTACAAGATCAATAAATATTTATCGAGCAGCGATTATTAGGAATTCAGGAAGACATGAACCAGTGTTTTTAAAAGCCACTCTTTTTCAAACTTTTATTCTAGATTAAGAAACAAAACATGAATTTATGAAAATGTAAGTGTTAAATAACATATGACCCAAAAATGTCCATAGGGCCTTCGTTCAGGCTTTCCCAATCACTCACATGGAACATTTTAGAAGTCTCCAGAGTGGTCCCTCTGCTACCAGTATGCCTCCAATGCACAATGCCTCCACACTGATACAGAGGGGTGGTCCCATAAAACAAACTGGACCATGCTGCTCCCATCCTTTAAAATACCTGCCCTTCCCCTACTTCCTGAAGTATGGAGGCCAGACTGCTGAGCTTCGTAATAGGGCTCTTCACTCTGATTTCAATTTACTCCATAACTTCATTTCTGTATTCGTTTCCTACTGCTGCTATAACAAATTACCATACACAGTGGCTTAACACAGATTTGTGATCTCGGCATTCTTTCTAGAGGTCAGAAGTCTGAAATGGGTCTCACTGGGATAAAATCATGGTGTCAGCAGGGTTGCATTCCCTTCTGGAGGCTCTAGGGGAGAAAATATTTTCTTGTGGCTTCCAGCTTCTAGAAGCTGCCTGTGTTCCTTTGTTCATGGCCCCCTTCCATGGTCAAAGCCAGCAACAATGGCCACGTCTTCCTCACATCACATCACCCTGACAGACTCAAAGACCCTTGAAATTCCATTCGATTCACCCAGAAAGTCCAGGATGAAAATTTCACCTAATTTTATCAGGCAAGTCCTGTTTGAACTGTAATTCATTCTTACCACTTTTCATTCAGTCAACAAATATTTATTGCACTCCTGCCATGAGGCAATAAATCTATTGTATGTTGAATAGACAGTGATGTACAATACAGACATGATTTCTTATTTCACGGAGTCAGGTGGCAGATATAGAAATTAAGCCAGGAATCACACATGTAAACATAGATTATAAGTTGTGGTGATGCTCTAAGGAACAAGAAGAAGAGTACGTAATAAGAGAAGCTGAGGGGGGACACAGTTTGGAGTGGAGCGTTCAGGGGACCCCCTGACCTGAGACAGGAAGGAGGGTGAGCCAGGCAAAGAGAAAGCAGCAAGTATGGCAGCCAGCAGCAGGGGACCTGGCCAGAGAGGGGCTATGACGTAAGAAACACAGCAAGACACGTAAGCTAGAGCCAGACCACACTGAGGAGTCTGTGCTTCGTTCCGGTACAATGAAATATCCGTCTAGTGATTTCAGTCAGGACAAATGGGGTCCATTGGGTATTTTTTAAAACTCACCCTTGAATGGTGTGTGAGCAGTGAACTGGAGGGGAGCAGGAATACTGGACAAGAAATATTCAGGGGAAGGAGCTGGAGACAAGATTGGAGAAAGGGGAAGAGATGGGGGGGTGGCCTTTTAGGGCAAGCTTCCTAGACTAACGTAGATTTCTGGACCATGTTAAGGACTCATTTGAAATGGTATCGATACATTTGAAGGAAAACCTGTCTTCCCAGTTTATAATTTTCGCCAGTGACAATCAACTGCTCAGATGTAGCCACGGGGGAGACAGATGGTTGGATTTATCCCGGTTTGGGATTTTGCCAAGAAATATTGTGGATGGAAAATATGGTGGATGAAAACAGGGGCAAGGCAGTTGAGAGCTTTTGCAAGGAAGTGATTACAATGATTTACCACTGAATCCTCAGAAGGCAAGTGGAGCTGGGAGGAAAATAGATGGTAGAAATCCATGGAATGATGCTGTCAGGGTTAGACTTCAACAAGTGAATTGGGTGAAGGTTGATGAGGGGGTTGGGGAATGGGCCATTTAGTTTTGTGATTTTCAATGTAGTACGATTCCTGATATGTCAACATCCAGAACACAAGTATGGGAGAAGATGGCTGAGATGGAAAGCAGGAAAGAGTCGCTAAAGATAAAGGAGGAAGAAATGGAGAGGTCATCTCTATGGCTGTCCGTGGGATCCAGAACTCGTGACACACAAGGAGCTGGTTACCAGGAGATTATTGGCAGACTGCACAATGAGGAGAGACAGGTGGTTTTGCCAGATGGTATAAGGTTCAGAGGAGTAAGATGGAGTTGGATTTTTGATAAGGTGGAGCATAAATAATAACCAGAATTGGCAATGAGGACTGAGAAGGACAGTGCTCCAAACCTCTGCGGTGAGTTATCATCATCTGAGAAAATAAGTGATGAACCCTTCCTAAGAAGACGATGTCCTTATGGACCAGCCGGGTGCCAAAGAAAGATTCAGGAGGTGGAGGCAGCTTTCAGAGGAGAGTTTGGGAATATAGGGAAGGTGGCTGAGTGTGGACAAGAACTTCCAAGGACAGCTGGTAATATTTGGGGAGAAAAGCAGAGAGGAGGGGATCAGATGAGAGAAGTCCAGGGTAGACAGAGGATACCCTAGAATGACAAGGTTTATCTTTTTATATTACCTCCTTTCCCATGAGATAATGAGTGCTTACAGACCAAAGATTTTGTCTTTCTGTATTTTAGAATAATACTTGCAATGTTGGATGTTCAGTAAATGCTTGTTGAGAGAGAAGGAACAATCGCTAAATAACAACTACAGAGTATATTTTCGATGATATTCAGAGGAAATCATCCTACGGCTTAGAAAAGCTAGAGAGGTCATCCATGCATACTGCATGATTTCAAGCAAGGATGCAACTAACTGAAACACTGTGAGAAGAACTCTTGAGGGAGGAGTATCTGGAATCTAAGAGAACAGAAGTATTCTCTGGTCATCTAGATCTAATTTCAGAAGCATAGTTATTCAACAGTTATGCTAAAATTTCCGCATATTTGATGGGGGGGGGCGGAAAGACACTCAGCAAATGTCAAATCTAAAATCAAGTGAAATTATCTCTTCCTCCGAAAAGACTGGGTTGGAAAGGCCTGGGGATTTATTTCCTTTTCCATCCTGGAAGGGCTGGGTGCAATTCCCTCTCCTTTATGTCAGCATCACTTCTCAGATGGTCACAAGGTTTAGGTGGAGGTGGGTGTTCCGTACCCCCAATAGAATACAATGCGGCCAATGCCTCCCTGTCCTAGGCTGGAGGTTTCTCTGTCCCATAAGACCTAACATAACATTTTGCTCATGACGATTGCTTCACAGTGACTTGCTGGCATCAGGGATGGGTCATGCAAAAGATGAAAAGGAAAATGTCACTTGTTGGTTAGTACCAAGAAATTGGTGCCAACTGGATAATTTGGCAAAGTGATACACATCGTGGAGATCACAAAAGGGATTGGCACCAACACCACAACCAGCAGCCAGCCATCCCGGTGCCTACAGACCTGTGCGGAACCTAAAAGGGAAGAGGCCCTGTGCTGCTTCTCCCCTCAAAGAGTTTGTGCTTCATTGTGGAACAGAACAAATGGCAAGACAAGCTCTTACATAGCTCTGCTAGAGTGGAAAAAAAAGACAAAATCCAGAATCAAAAGACCTGGGTGCTGGTCTTGCTACCGTATAAGCTCTTTGAACTTGGCTTTGACCAATGCAGATTTGACTATTTCATCTTGCAAATGAAGTGATTGCATGGAATACTTTCTAAGTTCTCGTATGGCTCTAAAATTCTGTTCTTTTGAATGTATATTAAGGAAATTCCTTACTTATCAGGAATATTTAGAGAAGCAGGGGTTACCAGAGCTATGTGGAGGTCTTCAAGTGATCATTTTCAAGAGTAGGAACTGATGAGAAGGAGCATCAGAGAATTTCATGTGGGAGGTAAGGCATGAGCAAAGACTTGAAGCCAAAAAAAATTCATGTATAGAAAAAAGTAGATAGATTGGTGTCTGAAGAGGTATATGCGGCCCCCCCAAATTATGGGCACAGAATAGTAAAGGAAAAGGAGTGACTTGCCTAGCAATTAATTCCACTGACGTGATGTAGAGGTTAAGTTGATTTCTGAAGCAATTGGGAGCCACTGGTCATTTCTGAGAAAGGGAGTGACATCGTGCCAAAAAAAAAAACCACTGAGGATGAGAAATATGGGCCCACGGGCTAAGCCCTGGGGCCGGACAGAGAATCTTTCATGTGTCCGGCCTCATGTATGTCTCACCTCCTGCAGCCAGGTCACCTTCCTCGACGAGTAAGCAGAAGAAGGAACAGTGACTTTGCAGAAGGTCACAGGCTAGAAACCTAGTTTCCTGCCACCTGGACTGTAGCTCTTTCCCAGTAAACCCTGCCCCCTGCCACTTTCCTCACTGAGGCTTTTTCCCCCTTTGTTTCCATGTCTCCGAGAATAGAATGTGTCTAAATTTCATGGGTGCTGCATCCTAAGTGATCCAAATAAAGGGTTTGAAAACGGGTGCATATCACAGCTGAAAAGTGTTGTGTGTCGCCGGAAATAATAAAGGAGAGAGGCAAGAAAGGTCCTATCTTCCCTCTTTCCCCCCAGAGCCTAACAGAAAACTAACAGGGATTTGGGGGAGGAGGGAGGGAGAAATCTGCAGTCGTCTTGCTGTGCTCAATTAGTATTCTAGCCACACACTGTCCCATCAGGGGAAAATGCTTCCCGCACACACACGTGTTCAGGATATCAGTGTGATGGATCTGAGCGAGGGCCCCTCCAAACACAGTGACCATCTGCTAGGCAAAACATAGGGGTCTGACAAGCAGAAGCCATTCAGACCCGTTGTTGGGCCACATTATTACATATTTGACAAGGGTAATGAGGGGCTGTCATTAACCTTACATGACAGTTGCTACAATGACACACTAAAGCAAGGACAAAGAGCCGAACTCAGTAAAAAGGCACCTACTTCTCATTTAACCCTGGAATTATATGACGCCATTATTCCTGACGGAGGCTGGCAGGCCTGGGGTTAATTTCCATTTCTGTGTCTGCTTGTTCTCTTTTTAAAATGTACCCCTCGTATGGCTAAGGCAACTGTTGGGAAGGCACTGCATTATTTATCACAATACACTGAGTTAGATGCAAGAACAGAAAGGGTCTCGTGGAGAAATGAACAAACAGACAGATTTCATGAACCCCAGCGATGGCCTGAGATAAACCTTCCGAACTCTGGGATATTTATGGTAACTCCTACCCTAAGTATGACACTGCTTGGATTTTTTTTCTTTTTCTTTTTTTTTTTTTTGCTAGACATTTATCAGATTTAAAGGAAAAAGATGGTTTGGGAATATGAATACATAGTTACTACACCTTTTTTAGGCCATGGACAAACCTAGGGGCAGAGGCTAAGTTAAGATCATAATTTTGACAGTTAACCACTTAATCTGGGGATCTAATTTCACAGGACTTATAGTTGGGAGTCTTCTAAGGAGCACCCCATGCTTTTGGTTTATTTTACAGAAGGGGCAACCAAAATCATGAGATGTTCAGGTACTCCTACTCGCCCCCAAGCCCCGAGGCCGAAGAGAAGATAACCTCATAGTCCCCTCGTGCTGTCTTACTTTCCAGAGCCATGCTTTCCCCAGCTTCTTCTTTGAGGATTCAACTTTTATGATTAAAAGGAAAATTGGTTTGTTTCATTTAATTATTTAAAGCTGGTACTTCTCTGAGAGCATGCTTTCATAAGTGTAAGTCTGCAGTGCTACTATTCAAGATAGCTCTGCTTCATCATTTCGAAAGCTGGTTTTGCATCCTTTGGCCACCCAAAATGTGTCTCCTTGGTCCATCCTGTCTGTCTGACATCACAGAGCCACCAAAGTGATGACAGCCAATCGGGATGCTTTAAGTTAAGAAACTGTAATCAAGATGGCCCAAGCCATGAAGAAGAAAACTCTTAGTAGAAAACAGAAAGATCTAGTTTGGGTAAAAGGACTTACAGATCACATCTATTTGCACTTAGGTACCACCTGCGTGAATGACACCAGCCTGTAACTGTCTCAGAGTCTGTGACTCCCCAGAGAGTACAGATACCTAATTATTTTGGTCTAAGTTTCAATTTCTCCCTTCTGTCATATGTGCAAAGTAGAAAGATAGATAATCTACTTTATATGCAAGGTGCCTGACTTTTATCTGGCTCAAACCTGAAGCAATGCAATCATGGGGGCCTATGGCTGTGACCAAGGGGCTGGGGCCTTGCTCTGTCACTAAATAGCATATGGGATACCCGGAAAAGTGTTGAATTTCTCTTGCCCTAATTTCCTCAGCTCTGGAGTGAGGAGATTAGATCAGATACTATCAAAGGTCACCAGTTCCATTTTGACCAAAAACTTCGAAGTCCACAGCAAAGAAAAGGTGTTTGCAGATATTCCAGAAAGTACTATCAACTCCTTCTGAATATGATGAATTCAACACATAAATGAGTTTAGGTGATTTGGGACCTAGGAACAAAAGAAAATGGAAAGAATAAAAGATGCCCAACCCCTCTGAGATTCATGTACATCTGACACAAGAGCATAAAAGCTCCTGAAAATTCAGGGTTGCCTGGGTGGCTCAGTCAGTTAAGCATCTGCCTTCTGCTCAGGTGATGATCTCAGGTCCTGGGATCGACCCCCATCGGGTGCCCTGCTCAGTGGGGAATCTGCTTCTCCCTCTCTCTCTGCTCCTCCCCCACGCTCATGCTCGCTCGCTCTCTCTCTCAAATAAATAAATAAAATCTTTTTTTAAAAAAGCTCTTGAAAATTCATAAACAGTCCAAGTTAGTCAAATGCATGGGCAATGGGAGTGAATGGTTGTGTAAGTGTCACATCCTGGCTGAGATAGGACTGGAGTGGGAGTGAGAAGAAGAAATTGATGCAGTGATAATGTAAAGGATATTCCTACACAGAGCCATCTCACAGTCTTCATTATCTGCCACATAGGACTCAATAAATGAGTGAGTTGAATTATAAAAATGTTAGCATAAAAAACACAAGGCCATATAAAACACAAACTTTCTATTTTTGATAGAGTATCATCTCTTCCTCAAAAATTACCATTTAAAAGCAGGAAGATATTTGAAAAAAGGCAAGAGAAAGGAAAAATCCCAAATGAGCCAGTCTTTACATCAACAAAATAAAATATTTAGACTTGACCTGAATAATCTGCTACTATGTTAATGTCTTCGGAAGGTAAGCTGGTGATGGTGTCTTGGTAAGAACGTTGGCTCAGTTAATTAACATGGTTACTGGCTTATCACAATACCCATATGTGGAATCCTAACATACAACCACAATTTAAAAATCAGAAGGAAAAAATTTGAAAACACCATGAATCTAAAATCAGAACACTTCGAACATGTACTAGTTATAGTAAAAAAAAAAAAAAAGTATTAATTTTTTCTACAAAGAACACTTGTTTTTACTCTTGAGTCACAATTCCACAGAGTCAAAATAAACAGGCAGCAACTTTAGAATGAACAGAGATAAAATCCCACATCGGGAACGAAACCAGCTAAGCATAACTTTTTTGTCCTTTATACAGGTATTTAAGTGTCCACAATCTAATGTTTTCCAGAACGAAGCTGCCAATTTCAAAGTGTTACCTGACAGCCCATAAAACAGAGTAATAACAGTTTCCCAAGTAGCAGATTTATAAAGAAAAATTATAATACCTTAGGACAACATTATAATAAAGTTTAGCTGGCACACTTAAAATGTATCTACATATATACTACACAGTTATATTCACCTATTCCAATTATATGTGTATTACCTATGGTATAGAAACAATTCACACATCAAATACCTTTTCACTGTATTTCACATGTTAAACGGGATAAATGTGATTCTCATACTTCAAGAATGTCAAATAAAAACAAATCCAGACTTAAGGAAGGGTAGACTATTCTATCACAAGACGTAGTGGGAGGAGGTTGGGAAATTATTGCAATAGAAAGAGCATTCCAACTTTAGGATCCACAAACTTCTCAAAGCTAAGGCAGAAAGGGTTTTTCTTATATAAGGAGGAATGAACAAGGCTAGAAAGAATTGGACGTGGGGAAGTGGGATAAGCCGGTGGCATGATTGGAGAGCTGAGCAGGAAGTATCTTTGTGGTCAGTCAATCTGGGGGAAGGGTCATTAAGGAGGCACTGCTCCCCATTTTCAATGCTTTTTTAAGCTCAGGGGTGCATCACGGTCAGGGACCTGTGGAGAGGGGAGAAGCCTGGCTAGAGTTTGGTCAAGTTGACAGGTATTTTGTCCAAATTGATGAGTGGAGACAGACAGTTAGCTAATCAGTTATGAGGCAAAGAATGGAAATTTGGAAGATCTATGTCTAGCCTCATCATTGGTAAACAAGGGTATCATCCCTTAGCTTATCTAAGTCATATGGGAAAGGAAGGAGTTCTTTGAAGTAACTCAGGAACACAAAAGAATAGAAGTGTTTCTTTTCTTCTTTTTTTTTAATTTTTCATTGTGGTAAAATGCACGTAACATAAAACTTACCATCTTAACCAATTTTATGTGTATAGTTCAGTAGTGTTATTTGCATTGTTGTGGAACCAATCTCCAGAACATTTTCATCTGGCAAAATTAAAACTTTATATCCATTAAACAACTTTCATTACCCCATTTCTCCAAGCCCCTAGCAGTCATCATTCTACTTTCTATCTCTATGAATTTGACTACTCTAGGTATTTTAATAAGTGGAATAAGTATATCATTTGTTTGTAATTGGCTTATTACACTTAGCATAATATCCTCAAGATTTATGCGTATTGTAGCATGTGTCAGAAATTCCTTACTATGTAAGGCCAAATAATTTTCTGTTTTATGTATATACCACTTTTGGTTCAAAGGGCTCTTGGGTTGCAACCACCTTTCGACTGTTGTGAATAACACTGCTATGAACCTGGGTCTACAAATGTCTCTTTGAGACCCTGCCTTCATTTCCTTTGGCTCTATACCCAGAAGTGAAATTCCTGGATCTTATGGTAACTCTATTTTTAATTTTTTGAGGAATTGTCATATGTTTTCCACAATGGCTGCACCATTTTACATTCCCACCAACAGTGTACACAAGGGTTCTGTTAGAGAGAACCAGAGCCTGATAGTAGTTAAAGTGGTAAAAACAGATTGTATTTGGGAACTATTGCAATAGGGAAAAGAGACCTCAGTATAGAACCAGACTCAATTACAAATATATCGTGGACAAATGGGTATTGATAGCCAAGAGACAAGGTCATGGTCAGTGAACGGAAGATTCCTAACAGGAAACATTAGGGCAAGAGAGATTCTGACTAAACTAATTTGACAAGATTCTTGCTGAGAACAGGACAGGGTGATTAGACGTAAGGAGGGGTCATTGGGGATGAGAAACTTGATCAGATATTGAGGGTGATCAGATATCAAGGGTGGGGGATTCTAAACTGATTGAACAGGATTCTTGCTAAAACTGAGCAATGCAAAGACAAAAGCAGACATTCAAAAGCCAAGGCTCAGTTGAGTAGAGGATTCCGAAAAGCCAGTTAAAGCTTATTAGTCAAGGAAAGAGTCTGTCATTTACAATTTCTCCACATCCTCACCAGTACTTATTATTTTCTGGTTTTTTGACAGTAGCCATCCTAGTGGGTGTGACATGGTTTCTCACTGTGGTTTGGATTTCCATTTTACTAGTGTTTAATAATGATTTTGAGCATCTTTTCATGTGCGTATTGGTTATCTGAATATCTTCTTTGGAGAAATATCTACTCAAGTCTTTAGTCCATTTCTTTTTTTTTTTTTTTTAAAGATTTTATTTATTTATTTGAGAGAGAGAGAATGAGAGACAGAGCCATGAGAGGGAGGAGGGTCAGAGGGAGAAGCAGACTCCCCACTGAGCAGGGAGCCCGATGCGGGACTCGATCCCAGGACTCCAGGACCATGACCTGAGCCGAAGGCAGTCGCTTAACCAACTGAGCCACCCAGGCGCCCCTTTAGTCCATTTCTCAATGGGGTTGTGTTTTTATTGTTGTTGAATTGTAGTTCTTTATATATTCTAGATATTAACCCCATATCACATATATGATTTGCAAATCATATATGTGTTTATTGTTGTTGAATTGTAGTTCTTTATATATTCTAGATATTAACCCCATATCACATATATGATTTGCAAATAATTTCTCCCATTCTGTAGGTTTCCCTTTCAATATGTGGATTGTATCCTGAAGTTTTTAATTTTGACAGTCCAATTTATCAACTTTTACTTTTGTTGCCTGTGCTTTTGCCTGTCATAAGGGATAGGCGACTTCTTAACTATCACTGCTTTCTAGGAGCATGCGATGGAGGTAAAGTTCAACATTCTCAAAAATAATGCTCAATTTTAACTGTTATCATTTACCATGGGAAAAAATGTAGCAAAGAATCTGAAACCTCTTACTATAACCTTAATGTTCAAAGAGCAAGGTACCATGGTCCCTTGTGGTCCAACATGAAGAATCGAGATCATGAAGGAGGATTCCACTCATATCCAATTCAAGCACCTATTGCAAACCAAGAAGAGGAGAGAATCCCTGAGTCTTCTCCCTGTTGCTCCTCCTGAGGGGAAGTAGCCTTTCTTTCTCAACTCTGTAGTGTCCATAGGTCAACTTTAGTTTATCCTTCTTCTCAGGAAACCTCTCTTCTCCAGAGAGTCTTTGTCCTGCCTTCCTCACCCACCTCCCACCCCAAGAACCCACCCATCTTCTCTTCTCTTCCCCAGGTTTTTAAGCATTCTGTTCCACATGCCCCTGTCTTTCCTACACCCGTGGGACTCTAGTGTACTTTCTACCTTTTGGCAAAGTTCAGGGAAGAATGAAGAAAAGCCCCTCTAACCCATTTGTCCTGAGGTCAAGGAAGACAATCAGACTTTTATACTCTAAAGATTGATTCCCTTTCCCTCCACTTTCTATTATCTGTTAAAAGTCTCTTTTCTTTATACAATGTTTCTTTTTATTATCCAAATTCTATCTGTGTTCTATCTGTGTTCAACCCTAGAAGAAAGAATGCTCTGTCCAGGAATAAGATGAGAGAACATGAGAATGAGAGAGCCAGAAAGAAACCACAAGCAAGAACTTCACCATAAATCCACTGAAAAGAAAGGAAATATGGGGTCAAGAACCACACAAGAGGTCAGGAGAGAGGCAGATCTAGGTAGGAGGCCAGGAGGTCACAAAAATTGGAAAGCAAAGGAAGGCAGATGATGTGGGACATTGTCCTATGGGTGGGAGCAAAATGAATAAACCAAAGGAGAGCTTCCCAAATCTCAACTAGTTAGTTCATGTTTGAAGAAGACCCAGAGAAGCTCAGGGAGCTATATACCCATAAAGTCATCTCTAGAGTCCCATCATCAGACAGATGCCCAAATATTTTCCCTTTTTATTTTCCTACAGTATCTCTCAAAATATTTAATTTTTCATCTAGAAAATTGAGTAATACAAAAATATGACTTTTTAAAAGGTTAAGAAGTACTAAAGATACTATAAAAAGTTAATCAGTTTTCCATCTCCAGTCCAATTTCTCCTTCTATAGATTCAATCACTAGTAATAGAGTCTTAATGATTCCTTTCAGAAAATCTGAATGCATATATCAGTTTTTATATAAAGGACATATTTGATGTGTTATCTCACATCTTATTTTGCTCATTTAATAATATTTCTTGGAGAATTTTTCTTCATCATCATATTTAAATCTACCTCATTCTTTGAACAGCTTCTAAGTATTCCATTGCATTTATCTTATTTGTTCAACCAGTCACCTATGGAATTTTCTTGTCAAAAATAGATACATCTAAAATTTGGATAGTACCAAATCTCTCTCAAAAAACCTTATATCAGGGGTGCCTGGGTGGTTAAGTGTCTGACTTCGGCTCACGTCATAATCTCAGGGTCCTGGGATCCAGCCATGTGACTCCTGGCTCAGTGGGGAGCCTGCTTCTCCCTCTCCCTCTGCCCCTCCCCCTGCTTGTACTCTCTTGCACACGCTCTTCCTCTCTCTTTCAAATAAATAAAGAAAGTCTTAAAAAAAAAAAAACCTTACATCAGTTTGCAGTTCCACTAAAACTGTGTGAAAGTGATTATTGCCCCACCCTTTGTCTACATAGTACAGCACCAACAATTTTGATCTTTCCATCAAAAAGCAAAAATGCAGGGATGACTGGGTGGCTCAGTAGGTTAAGCGTCTGCCTTCAGCTCAGGTCTTGATCCCAGGGTTCTGGGATGGAGCTCCCTGCTCAGTGGGGAGCCTGCTTCTCCCTCTCCCTCTGCTGCTCCCCCTGCTTGTGCTCTCTCTCTCTCAAATAAATAAATAAAAGCTTAAAAAAAAAAAGCAAAAATGCTTGCATAAAAAGCATCTCCTAGATTTTTTTTATTATCAGTGGGGTATTTTCTGAGCATTTTAAAATTAGGTTTTGTATTATTGATTCGCAGGAATTATTACATATTAAGGAAGTTAAGCTTCAGAATCTTATATGCATTACAAATATATTTTCTATTCTGACTTTGTTTACAGTATTTGTTCAATAAATTTGTTTTTAATTTTATATAATTTGCATTTTATTTGTGAGACTAATGCTTATTAAATTTTTTCTCTTGTTTAGAAAGAGAAAGATTTCCATTCCATTATTAAAATGTTCCTCCATTTTCTTCTAGTATTTTTACAGAATTGCTTTAGGGGATGCAGGGAGGGAACGGGGTTTAATTTTAACATTTGAATTGACAAATCTGGAATTCATTTTAAGAATAAGAATGAAGTAAACATACAGACTTTTTCCCCGCAATGGCAACTGATTGAAATTTCAGTTGTATCAGACTAACTTACTTGATATATTTTTACCTATTCTGGACTTCAATATTGTTCCATGGGCCTGACTATTTGGTACACCAGTACAAAAAAATATTACATTAATACATTCTTGTATTTGGCAGATTTAGTGTAACCCCATAAATTTTGATTTTCCATTTTAAAATCTTATATTTTTTGTTTCTTTAATGGAGTTTAGAACTAGCTTTACTAACTCTAAAAATAATCCAAAATTAATAAGTTTTATTAATGTGATTCTACTAAATTTATAAATTAATTTAGGGAAAATTTACATCTTTTTTTTTAAGATTTTATTTATTTATTTGACAGAGAGAGAGCAGGAGAGCACAAGCAGGGGAGAGAGACAGAGGGAGAAGCTGGCCCTCCGCTGAGCAGGAAGCCCAATGCGGGGCTTGATCCTAGGACCCCAGGATCATGACCTGAACAGAAGGCAATCACTTAACCAACTGAGCCACCCAGGCGCCCAAATTTACATCTTTATAATACTGAATCTTCTTATTCAAGAAACAGTTACAGCTTTTTGTTTATTCAAGTTTTCATTTATATGCTTAAATAGAGTTTTTTAAAGATTTATATAGGTCCTGCATATTTCTTATTAAGCTCATGACTAGGTATTCATCTTTGTGCGTGATATTATAAGTGCAATATTTTCTTTATATTGTCTCACTTAGTGGCTTGGTCTCGGAAAGCTATTGGTTTTTATGTTAAAGAGGTAGCTAGTCACATTAGTAATTTCCCTCATTTTTTCTAATTGAATTTTAGATTATTAACCCAGGCTGTCAAGAAACACAGTAACATCATCTGTAGATAATTACAATTTCTCCTCCTTATTTATGATTTTTGTGCCTCTGATTCTTTCACCTCTTCGAATTGTGTTGGTTGGTACTTCATGAGAAATTTTAAATAAAAGCAATAATAGTGGGCACTGACCTATTAATGTGTTGCTGGATTTTATTTGCTAATATTTTATATTAGACTTTTATATCAATATTTATAAGTGAGATTGGTGTATTTTCTTTTCCTTCTCTATTTCTGCCAGTTTTCTTTATGGTGTCTTAGTAAACAGTCTTACATTTTAATGTAATTAGTCTACCAATTCTTTTCTTTTGAGGTTAGTACTATTTGTGTCTGCTTCTGAAATATTTCTTTGCCCCCAAACATAAAAATAGTCTCCAAAGTTTTTTTCCTAAAATTTTAGTTTCACCTCTCAGATTACATTTTTACTCTACCTAGGTTTGATTTTAGCATATAGTATGAGGCAGCTACCCAAGTTCTTTGTTTTCCAAATAGGCTACTGATATCTCACACCTTTATTAAATGGTCTATCTTTTCCTTATTTCTGCTTTTGTCACATGTCCAAGATCCATGTATGTACCTATCTAACTCTTCCAATACAGTGTTGAGTAGAATCAGTGAGAGTAGGCATCTTTGCTTCATTCCTGATTTTAAAGGGAATGCGTTTAGGATGACCATCAAAAATGATATCTGTCAACAGAATTTTTAAAAATAGAATATTTGAATAAGTATTTCACCAAAGAAGATATATGAATGACAAATAATCACATGATAAGATTATCAACATCACAGGTCATCAAGGAAATATAAATTAATACAAAATAAGATACCTCTGTGTATATACTAGAATGGCAAATGTCTGTCATTCAAATTTGTTACATGGTTGTATGGAATACTTAGCTTCTGTTATTATTTGTATTATTCTTGGACTTATTCTGAAAACAAGAGATATCCAATAGAGGTTTCAGTTGAGATGTAACATAACCGTAATTGTTTTGCTTTGTTTTTAAGATAACCCTGACAACAATGTAAAGCGTTCTGGAGTGAGTTTATCTTAGGGTTACAGAGGTTCCAGAGAAGGAAGCTGTTAGAAACACTGCAAAGAGGAGAAAGAAAAGCCTGAACCATGGAATTAAGAAGTGGGGGGATAGATTAAAAAGTCATTACTGAGAGAAAAATTAATAGCTTCTGGTGTATAATTCGATGTAGGGCCTCAGTATTCTAAAATCAACCTATTGGTAGCATTGTCTTAAAATATCAGATACTGAAATATATATTTCAAAATGGCAAAATTATATAAATCACATCACTCTCATATTAGGAAAAAATATTAGTGAGCTTTAGCTCCAATCAATTTGGAAAATCCTTAAAAGATAATCTTGAAGGTGTTTTGTTTTGTTTTATCAAATGTTCAGATAAACATAATTAAATCTATCAAGATTTTTTTCCATTTGTGGTACGGACACAATACACTTACAATCAAAATTGACATGTTGGCTCAGAATAAAATACATGAAGAAAAAGAAATTACAAGAAGCAATTTTTCAGTTCAAACAGATATGTCAGCTGTGTGCAGATACCCTAAAAATGGAATAGAAATTTCATACATTTTGAGCAGGAGGACTAGGTTTGTTTAATGTGTTTAGCATATCTTGGCAAGTTGAAAATATATATATAAAACGTCTCTCCTTAAATTTAGTCTAAAAGACTAAGCATGTGTTTTCATGATGGGTAGCAAGGATTCTTTTTTTTTTTTTTTCCTTTATCTTGGTCTTCGTCTCTGGTTCAAAATGTTTTTTTCTGCTATTGAGGAGGATCTTCTAAAATGAAACAAATCTCCCCAAATCATTGGTTTTTGCTTTTTCTTCATGTCTTCTTTGGTTCTGTATAGACAAATATCACAGTGAAGAAAAAAGTTAGGGCTAATAGAGCTTAGTACATCTTATAAATATTTACTTGTACAGCCCAACTTGAAATACCTTTGACCTGAATTATACTCAAAGGGAAAAGCATATTGAATTACAACTAGGATTGCTCATCAAACTGCACCTCAGATAAGCTTGCTTGAATGGTAGCTGTCCCAACACCATTACACAGAGATCATCAGCAAATTTGTCCCCAGTTTGTGTTTTTATTACTAGATAGCACCTGAGTCCTTTGGACCACTGTACTTCTTCCACCACAATTAAGTAAGAATCATGGAACACACAACAGCCTAGGTCAGCTTCTGGAAACCAGACAGACTTCCAGCTTCCTGGAGGGCTCAAACTGAGAACCAAATCCCCATAAAAATACTTTGTAAGTGGGGGGTCTAGGTGGCTCCATTGGTTAAGCGTCTGCCTTTGGCTCAGGTCATGATCCCAGGGTCCTGGGATGGAGCCCCGCATGGAGGCCCACATGGAGCCCCGCGTGGGGCTCCCCACTCAGCAGAGAGCCTGCTTCTCCCTCTCTCTCTGTCCCTCCCCCATTCTCTCTCTCTCTCTTTCTCTCTCTCTCTCTGTCTCCCTGTAGCTCAAACAAATAAACAAACAAACAAAAAAATACTTTCTAAGTGAGGAAGCTTCTACCAGGACCTAAAGTCAGCTATTTTGGTGAGTGGCACATCACACATAAACACTTTTGGCTATCCTGTTGACCCACTTCTTATTCTTTGATGCATGATTAATGCTGAAGTCAGAGCTGTCACATTCTTATACTTCCTGTTTTGCAGTTACTGGCTTTCCGAGTAGCAATTTAAAACTAACCCAGCTCAAAGTGGGAGCACCTAATTTGGAGGGAAGGGGAGATTTCTGTATCTAAAGAAAATAGGCCTAGAGGGCTAAGAGCTGAGTTTGCCATACCAAGACCCGAAATTCAGCTGATTTTGACCTTGGGTCTCAGAGTTATCTTTCCTGAGTCGAAGTTTCTCCTCTTTTAAATGAGAATTATCTTACCCCCCCTTCCAACACACAGAGGATTTTGTGAAAAACAAACAAATTAAAAATTATGAAAGCATTCTGAATATTGTGAAGCATTTATAAAAGCAAGAAATGGTATCAGGAGCACTTCTCCAAAGCACTGGTGCCTCCTGTCCTTTCAGACTTCAGATGAGCAACTAGACTGGCTTTTGGCATTTGATTCAAATGGATCTCCTCACATTAGAAGGAGAACCATCAAGGATGGTTCAGTCTTATTTCATGAGGGCTTTTTGTTTTCTAAGTTCATCCAGCAAAATCATGTGACAGGATAGAATAATTTCACAAATAACCAGTCCATACATGTACCGTATGTGTACTTCTTTAAACATGGGTTAAATTCACACCTACACGATTCTAGGTGATTGTATTAGAATGAGGAAAGTCCTTGTCAAGAAAATTTGGTCTAGATCGTTTCCATGGAGTGTTCTACTTAGAAATCCAAAAGCTTTTTGTGTGTGTGCTTGTGTCAAATGTTCTCAGGAATGGATGCTGTTGACCACCGTCTCTAGCTGAACATTAATTCCTTCTGCAAAACTTTCAGGTAAAATATTATGTTGCCCCATATGTACCCCCTGATGTAGAGCCCACGCCAGGTGAATAGAGTTCTCCATCCAAGGGTCATGAGATCCAAAGAAAGTACTGTCCGGTATTGATTTTATTTTCTAAGGAATTAACTTTGTCCATCTGAAAATTGCCACTGTATGAATGCTGGCTTTGGAATTTGGCCCGGATAACTGTTTTTGCAATTCATCATCCTCTTCTTGTGAAACCTGACACTTACTCTATTATTGAATGAAATAGGTCAGAACCTGAGCATTAGCTCAGATCCAAATGCCAGAACTTCCAGTAACTCGTCATATTCTACATATTATTACTCAGGACTCTGCTTCTGGAATTCTTACCATCAGGACAGGAGAATATCTATCAAATCAGCACATGCCACTTTAACTGTAATAATTGGAGAAAGTAAAATCTCCAGGGATCATAGTCCCATGCCAAACCAGCAAAACCTAGGAAGGGTGTAATATCAAGGTGCCCAGGAAATCAACGTGGAGGAATTGCTTGAAGATTTGAGTCCCCGTCTTAGTTATGTATCTTACTTACTGTGTGACCTTTGAAAACCCACTGACACCTCAGTCTCCAGATTTGTAAAACGGAGATAACATTCGCTGACTGCTCCACAGATTGAGGAATGTATCCGACAGCCGTTCCTAAATAGTAAAGCCCGATCTCTCCACAAGGGCAGTCTTATCACTAATGGAAGATCATGGTAAGAGGCGTTTTTTTGTGCCTGTTGGCATCTATTCGCGATTGTTGCAGTGTTGTTGCTTTGTGAAAAGCACATTAGGACACGGTTTTTGCCTGCAAATTTCGAGATGTGATAATTTATCCCCATTCTCATTCTTCACCCTCTGTATGAACATTGCTCAATGTTTCTTCACATGCTTTGCAAGACAGACTCTGAGCTGTAAATGTGAAAAAGGGTATAAGCTGGGGAGGTGAAGCCCCTCCTGACTAGCTTCTTCTGCTGTAGTGGGGTTCATGTCAGGCATATCAAACAATTGAACGCATAACCACAAGTTCCACATTTTGTCCACTGTTATGTCTCCAGCATCTAGAACACTGCCAGTGATACAGAGAAGGCCATAAAACTTTGCCAAATCGATTAATTAATACTCCTTTCACTGGTGCCATTGATACATCCACTTCTAAAGGTCAACTATTTCTTGCAAGCGCCATCATACAACATGGTAACAATCGCAAATAGATGCAACGGGCACAAAACACCTCTTACCATGATCTTCCATTAATCATAGGTATGTCCTTGTGGACAGATAGGGCTTTCCTGTTTCCGAAAGGCTCTCAGATACATTCCTCATTCTGTGGAGCCGACAGAAGATGTTATCTCCATTTTACAAATCTGGAGACTGAGGTTTCAGTGAGTTGATTTCAGAGGTCACCTTTAGTTGTATAACTAAGACTTCTCAAGGGTGTTGAATATGTAACATCTCAAGGCTGCTAAAATTCAGCGTCTCCAAAGCAAGAGCACTAAGCACCAACTGGTTTGATAAATGTTACATATGATAAGTACACATCTTTCTATAATCACATGTAGTTTATGTATAGTCAAATGATCACTTGGTACTTAGTGGTACTTGGAAATAAAAATGCTTCTATTAACTGAAATGTTCATGGCATAGAATGTTGCAGTATCTGGAAGGTCTTTCTAACAATTACTAGACAGAAAGAACTGTTAATTTCAAGCTTTATTGAGATCCTCCTGATTTGAATTTTAGTTTATTTCTTCCATCTCTTTAAGGAAATTATGCTATAAATATAATGAGATCTTTTGTGCTTGAAAATCTTACACTGCCTGAATATTGTCATCTTGAATATTGCCTTTTATTGTGCAGCAGAATAAATAAGAATTTAGGTTGATTTTGTTTTGATCCCAGAATGTACACTACACTTGCTTTTGAGAATAAATCCCTTTTACTAGCTTGTTTCATGGTATTTTGTTCTGGTTTTAATACTAAAACTGTATGGTACAGAAAAAAAAAGAAAAACGAAAAGCAAAAACCTTTCCTCATGAGAGAGACTTCATTGAAATGATTTTAAGTACACACTTTACTCATTGTATTTTTTATAGCCCCACAACAATTTTTGTTTTCTCTGTACTCCATCTCCTCAGATTACAAACTATAGGGTAAAAAGATAGACCTTGAATCTCCCATCCTGTGTCACCACCTAACTGTTTAGAAGCTTCAGGTCTCCCTTACCAAATTAGTATTATTATAGTGTATTCACCACACTGGAACAATCAGGACTCTTTAGGAACATTCAGAAAAGACGATATGGTTTATCAATAGATTAAAAATTTGGAATCTTAGCTGAGGTGTTGCTGCATTTGAAGTAAAGGAGAGCAGTGCATGCCACCCCAGAATATGCTGCTTTGGCATGTTGATTATTTTGAATTAAAGTAACATAAGAAACACCTGGTACGAGAAGGATACTCTGACTCTCCTTTGTCCCCCAGAAAGCAGGAAATACATCTTCCATGGGAAGGTACCTTCCTGTACCAGAAAGGTAGAAGGCATCCTTGTCACCAGAGATGGGAATTTAAGGCTCTAGATCTGCTAACTGCTAACACGTGAAGTCTCTAATGAGTGTGAGCGACCATAGGGACACAACAAATGTCAGACTCAGTCATTGCCTCATGTCAACCATCGACTAGACGGAAAAAACGTACACACCCAAGTATTTTTTGAACTGGATCTTGAAGAGAGAGAAGGCAGAAAGGGAATTCGAGAGGAAGGATACAAAATGAGCCAAAGTATGAAGGCAGGAAAGATGGGCCATGTTTGTAAACAGTGTGGCCATCAGAATTTATACCATCTCCAGTGACAGAGAAAAATCTTGCTTCTATCTGCGAACACCGAGCCATGCCCAGTGCTGGTGGCCTAGCTACCCAGTGACAAGAAAATCTTGCGTAAAAAGTACCCAGAGCACTTGCTCAAAGCTGAGTCATAGTGATCTAAATGCTCAGAACTACTTTATGTCATCTATAATATTGGTTTTTTAGTAAAATAAAGCTGGAATTACCCAGCTGGGATGTGGGGAATGTCTTCCACCTGCCCCGTGAAGTCTCTCCTTGGGACACGTGGGGAGATTTCTTTGCCGGGGGAAAAAAGAGGAATAGCTCTGCACTGGGCTCCCAGCTTGGCCATGATTCTAGGACTCACCAGTCTTCTTATACCCTCTTCTATATAAAACATCCCATTTTGCAGCGATATTTTGGAATTGTATTAATGGCCTTGAGACAAATAGTGAGTTGTCCAGATCAACCATGTTTCTTCCCATCCACCTTTTATCTAAGCAAAATTAACAACTGTCTCCTTTTCCTTTCTCTGACAGTTTGGTTAATGCTTAACAACCAAGTTTATTAATTTGTTCATGAGTCTCTTGCCCTCTGATAAATAGTGAGTGCCTCCAGACCAGGAGCCATGGCTCTTCATGTCTTTATCCCCAGAGAATAGCACATAGCCTGTGCACAACTCGTTATGAAGTGTAACTAGTGTGTGGAACACATATTGGAAGTTGGGGGTGGGAGGTGAGAGGTTGTGCTCCACCGGGAATCAGATCCTGTAAGACGCAACAGGCTGTGCTAAACCATTTGTGGACCCAAGGAAAGTGATCTCAACTGTCTTTACACACATCACCTTATTTCATGTTTCAGTAACACTTTCAGGAAGGTATCGTTATTATTCCTTTGTTATAAATGAAGAAGCTGAGCTTCATCAACATTAACTTGCCCACGTTCTCACGTTAAGTAAAAAGAGAGTCGGGGCTGGAACGCAATTCTTTGAGACACCAAGTCCATGCCCTTAGCTATTACTTTATACTTCAACTCCAAGAATTTTAATGCACACTGTGATGATGGTAAGCAGGTGAGTTAACTATCCTCACACACGTCAACATGGACATCATTTTAGATCACACCAAGAGTGAGAATTAAGGGCTCCAGTTATAAATCAGTAAGTTTTAGTTGTGCACGTGTTTCCAATTTGATCCTGAAAGCAAGATCATTAGACTCTAAATGCCTCTTTGTACAAATTGGTCCCAGGGCAGCAGAGGAAGCTCAATTTGCTCCTGCCTCCTTGTACATTTCCCGCTGAAAACAGTACTTCTGACAGAGCCCATCAGTTGCATTATATGTCTGTGAGGAGCCATAGCCTCTTGCCTGACAGGACAAAGATATAAAAGTACAAGCTTCCAAAGCCTTTCCCCTCACCTCCCTTCTAAAGAAGATCCTCTTTGTGCAGCTGTGCTGCTAAGTGTAATAGGTTGGGAAAAGGAAAAAAAATTAGAGGAATTTGATTCACTAAAGAAGAAAGGGCCTGATGTAGAAGGAGAGGAAAGCAGAAGAAGGGAAGGTATAGGAAGTAACCAAGAGTTCTGAGGGAGAGATGGAGAAGAGAGATTTGGGGGTGAACAATTACCACAGTGAGTGTGTTTTTAGTAGTAGAGACATCTAAAGAGAATATTGGAAAAACTTTGGTATTACATTGAGAAGTATAATCCATCGTAAAGCCCCTCAAGGAGAAATTTACCATGTTCTTCAATATTTTGAGGGTGGAATATGTGTCCTTCGTATGTGTCACCACAGCAATATGGGGATTTAAGACAGATGTAAGAATCCATGGTCTCCTTGGACCTCACTTATATCTGGCAGGAATTTAGGAATCTCTCATATTTTACATTTAAGGAAGCAAGTATGGATAGGTGGAAGAAAAAAAAAAAACTAGTCCAAGTTGTGCATGTGGTCTGTTGTATTAGTTAAATAGAAATGAATGGATAAACAACCTCATTTCAAAAGGAAAGTAAGAAAACACAAAATAATATAGAAGTCACAATATAAAAGATAAGCCCATTTCCATTTCAGCATGGTGGATTAAATATACTCCACTATCCCTCTCTCCCCAGACAAAACCTTAAAAGTGGTAGAAGAGATTTTAAAGCAAAAGTTAATTATGGGCAACAAATTTTAAATATACATTTATCTATCTAAATTATAAGTAAACTAAATATATGTATGTCTGAAGCAAGAAGAGGAACTCATAATGAGTAAGAAATTGAGAGGAATTCTGAAAAGCAGGAAGATATAAAGCTGCAAAAAGACACAGCCATATAGGAAAGCTGCCATCCAGGATATGCCGCAAAACAAAACAAAACAAAAACATCTACTGGAAAGAGGTAGGAGCAGCCCTAAGAGTATTCTGCACTCGGAAGAGATAAAAGCTCAAAGCAGAAAGGGTACCAGATGGGGGATTGGTTGGATTACTCTAGAGAAAACAGTCATGTGAGTCAACTTCAGGACACACATCACAACAAGAATGGCTGCCTCCAAGAAGAAACTGTGAGTGTTGTAGCTTGCGTTCAAGAGTCAGGGCAAAGTCTGGGTGCGATGGCCACATAAGGGAGAAACAGGGGAACACACGACTGGAAGACCATCACAAGCCTAGAGTCACTACCCATGACTCTCTCCAGGTCCTGGGACGAGTACAAGAATTCCAGCCCATCTTTCTAAGCCAGCTGTACAACAAAGCCAGTAGGTAACCCATAGGAATGCCAAGCACAATATGGTACCCAATAAGGATGGTAGCAGCATGAGAAATGAAAAGAAGGAAATAGGTAAAGAGCAAATAAGAAACAGAAATAGTAGATAAAGTCAGGAGTAAGGGTAACACATAAAAAGAATGATATTCAATCTGCATTTGCTAGATATGGTTCATGAATATAGCTTTGCAAGAGCCAGTATAAACTGTACTGATTTGCTAAGGTTACCATAACAAAGTACCAAAGACTGGGTGGCTTAAACAACAGACATGTATTTCTTCATAATTCTGGTTGCTGAAAGTCTCACAATCAAGATGTTGGCAGGATTGGTTTCTTCTGAGCTCTTTTTTTGGCTTGGAAATGGCTGTCTTCTCCCTCTGTCTTCATGTGGTATACCCTCTGTGCTTTTCTATGTACTAATTTCCTCTTCTTATAAGGATACTAGTCATAATGGATTAAGGCCCATGCTAATCATCTCATTTTAATCTAATAATCCCTTTAAAGACCCTATCTCCAAATATAGTCACATCCTGAGGTACTGGGAGTTAAGACTTCAACATATGGTTCTGGTGGGGGGGGGGCGCGGGGGAGACAGAGCTGAGCCCATAACACAAAGGCAGAAGTATGATTATATGGTTCTCTATGTCCACAAGACAAAAATAAATCAGATGCTCAGGAAAAACAAGATTATTCCTGCTACCAATGACTGAAAAAAAAATACCTCATTCAGATTCTCAAAAAGAGGTTACGGAGTACCAGGGTGAGAAATTTCTTTAGCAATATTCTTACAGTAAATACAGTGCATTTCATAACACTGTTTCTTGTAACATTCTTCAATGTAGGTCAATGGCATAATGCTAAAATGCAGTTTATAAAAGTATATCTACAAGCATGCAAATTCACATGATGCTCTGGCTTAATCCCGGAATAGATTTTAGAGTATCTAGCAGAATGAATAAATGGCTTTCTTTATGGAAAATCTCCATAAATGCGTTTCTCATCCAACCTTTCAGAAGTCCTAAGAGAAAGGACTTTTAAAGTTTTACTTCCAGGGGGCACCTGGGTGGCTCAGATGGTTAGGCGTCTGCCTTCGGCTCAGGTCGTGATCCCAGGGTCCTGGGATCGAGTCCCGCATCGGGCTCCCTGCTAGGCGGGGAGCCTGCTTCTCTCCCTCTGCCTCTGCCTCTCTCTCTCTCTCTGACTTTCATGAATAAATAAAATTAAATTAAAAAAAAAAAAAAGTTTTACTTCCAAAAAAGAACCAGTGGTCTATGTTGCTATTTCCGTGTAGACCCAAATACAGCCAGGTCACCAGAACTGTGGTGACTCACCCTTCTAAGAAGACGGTTTTGCTTAGTGGCTCTGATCTGCTATTTCCTAGAACTGTAACATGGAGCAGATATCCACACTGCCCCATCTGGGTTGTTCTATGCTATGAAATGGGAACAATAGCACAGGAAGGCTAAACGAGTTATTGTATGTAAACCCCTTAGAACAGTACCTGCCCCATAGTGGCACTCTTATTTGGTGTAAGTTTCCCTCATTAAGAAAGCTAAAGGTCTTTCAACAATGGACAGCTACCTGATACAAACAGGCTTGATACAACTTCTGTGCCTTTCTATATGTAATTAATGCCAAAGCAAAGACTAGAATTCAGTTTTCCAACACTACACTGTACTGTGGTGGTTCTCAAAGGGGAGCATTGTCAGTGGCATCACGTGGGAGGCTTGTTAAACTCACATTGTAGGGTCCCTTCCCAGAGTTTCTGGTACAGTAGGTCTGGGTTGGACTCAAGATTGTACATTTCTAAAAGTTCACACTCTCTACTCATGTCTTGGTTCTGAATCCAGCCCCACTCAATAGCTGCTGGGCCCTGCAGAAATTATGCTCTTTCTTTTAGCTTCATTTCCTTGTCTGTAAGATAGGGATAAAGACAGTCTGTACCTAACAGCACGCCTGGGAGGGTTATAGAGCACAGAACGCAGCATGACCACTTCTAGATCATTTCAGACGGCTTCAGTGCACCAAGCTGCTGACCTCAGTGTTTTTATGTAACAGAATATTTTTAATAGGATGTTCTTTCTCTCTCAATTTTGATTCAAGCCTAGCAAACTGAGCACAGAGTGATAGATGCCAAGGACCCCCCTCATTACAAAAGGGGATGCTGCGTTAACTACTCAGAGCTCCTGAAAGAGATAACCAAGCACTCTTTCTAGGGTGATTCTGCACATCAACCCCTGTTAATAGCCTCGAGATGAAAGACCAAAATGTACCTGTGGCTATGGGGATATTTCTGAGGAGTCCACAAAGCAAGCTATGTGAGAAGGTAGGCATACCCATACTTCTCCCATTTAAGTATTCACCAAGCTATGAGAATGTCAACTCCAGATCACAGCAATACAAGTCAAGGAAGGACTTTTGGGGCCCCATCTCCGCTGTCTCTGACTCTGGAAGAACCAGAGTCAGTCTCAAGGGGGGCTGGTTGCCATGGAGAAAAGGAGTGCCTGACAGAGAAATCAAGAAGACGCCAGCCCAACCTGCACATCCTCACTGCAGCTTCTTCCCGTTTGCAACACCTCGAACTGGAGGAGGAAACAGCTTTAATTTCCAGGCAAGTTCTGAGTTGTCATTATTATAATAGACGAGGTAATTTTGCTACTAAAATAAGACTTCTTTTATAATTAGAAGTACCAGAGGACTTGCTATTATTTTAAAGAATCCAGAAACACTAATGGACCTTCACTGAATTTCATCCAGGGGCAGAAAAGACATGTTGGACTGGGCAATGGGAATGAAAAACAAGTTGCTTTGGAGTTGCACCCCTAATGTTTCAGGCTCTTAATGCACCCCTTACGTGCATACACCTATACATCCCAAGTCATCAAAGCATATTTCTTAGTTCTGAGATTTTGCTCCCTCTCAACCAGATGAGGGAATATCTTTATTTAATGCCACTTTCAGAGAAAAGAGACACGATCATTTGGAGCAGCTCTCAGAAGCCCAAATATAGTGTCTTTAAAAATACATATTCTTCAGTGGCTATTTGAAATATTATGCAGACATAAGGAAATAAGCAAAATATGTTCTGTTTATAGTCAATAAATATAAAAAGCCCTATTTTTTTTGAAGCTCTAAGAAACTTAGCATAGTCCAGATCAGTCAACCACTGTTTTCAAGAGAAATGTTTTGCTGTCATTGGCTTGTTTCCCAGCCCAAATCATTATTTGTTTCTATTCGCAATCCTAGGAGATGCACATCTGCCAGAAAACATCTGAACTTTTCAATATACAGAGCAAGATTTATATTCTCCGTATGCTTTACAATCACTTTTCCTGCCCATGTCTGACACAGTGTAGGTAGTGTCATGAAGGATTATGCTATGAGGAGCTAGGACACAGGCAGTGAGGATGTTCTTGGAAACGGATTGCTACCACATTTTTTCCTGCTTAAGAGCATTCTGCATTTTTTCATTTGTTTCTCAGACAATTTTGATTAAAAATCAAGTGCTATTTGTTATTTTTTAACAAAAAACATCCATTGTAGCTCTAATTCGCCTCCAAACTAAGACACATTTATACGAAGCATAGCATATGTTTGTCTAATTTCATAATTAAAATAACTGCTTTTCCCATGAAAAGTAGTTCACTTGGACTTCCAAAAGTAGTCCAATTAAATCTAAAAATTGAAACTAAACAGTTATTCCTGAACTCAATGTGTGATTTGGGCAAATAGATTTAATAAATACTTTATCACCTCGTGGAACCCATCCCAACTCTACATCAGGAGTTATCTGGTCATGAAAAAAATTCAAGGAATTTCTACTGCCTCAACATAAGTAAGAACTATTTTTTAAAGGCTCTCTCCATCCTCATCCTTTCTTTTTTAACTTGGGCCTAATACAATGCTCTCCGTCTACTGAAGAGAGACAGAGAAACTCGATACTTACTTTACAAAAACACCTAGAATAGGGGTTATAAGGTAGAGGTAAAAGTGAGAGAATTAAACCTAGAGTTCCAGGCACTGATAATGAATTTCAACTGCATAAATTTACTTCAGTAATTATTGACTAGCATAAAAAGATACATAAATATTCCACAACTGTATCTAAATGTGATTGTAAAATTGCATGAGAAGGTAATATGGTATGTCAGGCCAGGTTCTAATCCTGACCCTACTATCATACGCTTGTAACACTAAGGATAGCTGGCTTATCTCTGCTGAGCTTTAGAGTTAATAACAATAGCTTACCCACTGAGCAAAACCGTTGAGAGAATCCAGACAGTTAAAGTGTGGGGTGGTTTAAAAACAAAACAAAATCTGCCCTCGGAAACAGACTTAGACTGAGTTCCAAACCAGGCTGCGACACTTCCAGGTAGAGACCTTGGGCAAGTCTTTTGACTTCCCTGTGTTTTTAACTCCTCATCTAAAAAACAGAGCCGGGGGTAATTTCAAGTTTAGAGGGTTCTTAAAGTGATTAAATGTCACAATACATGTTCAAGATATAATACATGATAGGTGCTCAATAAATGGCAGTTGAATCTATTATTCATCTATGTGAAAATATTTGGGCAATAGGAAGGGATTTTATATGCAAGCCATTATTATTACCACATAGTATATTCATGTAATCAGACAAAGAAGGACTCCACTCAGGGTGGCCGCACTCCTGTGTGTCCTTCCACTCAGCTTTTCCCATAAACTCTTCCTAGAAGGTCCATTTCTTACAACTTGTAAAAACCTGTGATTCCACTTAGCGTTGACCACTAAAACAATAAGGCCTGCTGGGAGCTTAACACCTCCTCTTACAAACAAAGATGACTATTAATTTAATACAGTGTGTCCTTATAAGCAAACATTTCCTGTCTCTCTAGCTGCTTTCTTCACATGTTTCCAGTTCAGGGCAACCTCATTTTCAAGCCACAGTGTTGCTCACACTGAACTTTGTCTCCATCTGTACTGTGGCTGACAGAGTTTCTCAATCAAATGCTTAGTTATAAATGAATCACATAGGCTTCTAGCCTCTAAACCAATCCTAAATGATAATAACTCCCCAAAACATGTAAGAATTTAGGTGCTGCAAAGGATATTCAGCAGGGACTGGAAAACACAACTCAAGCCAGTGCCCTTCTCTGCACCGCCTGTTACAGTAGAGAGCATTTGCAGGTTTCCCTGTGCCGGTAAAACATTGGAAGGAGGCAGCTTTTGTAATAGGATCATTGGCTAAAATGAAATGAGTCAATCTGATCAATAGAAATTGCACATGCAGCAAAGAGCTCTTAATGGATCTTAATCTCCATTAGGCTGAGTTGGAGGAAGTTTCAGGGGAAGCTGCATCACATTTCAGCCATTGATAGTAGCCTCGTGGTCCATGAGCAGCTTTCAGGGAATGGGAGTATTCATCCTGGGGTGCTCTGGGACAACCATCAATGGGATGGTAAACTCTTGCATCATCGGAGTCCAGGAAATGCTCTGGGGGATACTCTGGAGAATAGTCTCCAAGGCTTATGAAAATTTTAGCAGGAATTCATGGTGGATCAACCAGAAGAACATTAGCACATGAAACTTTTCTGTCATGTGTAATTAAATGTGGTTTAGAATCCCTTAGACATGATTTATAAAACCAAAAGGAACAGTTCCAAGTGTGTTACCAGAGGCCCATAAAGTCTGTGCTGTGGGAAGAACAACAAGGATCAAGTTCTTCAGGAGGAGGCATACTTTGCACATGACACATAGAAATATAAAAACCTAATGTTTGGATGCCCAGAATGTGAAACTAACTGCCTCTCAATTTAATATGTAACAGGGAAAGCTCCATGTGGAAATTCGAAAGAAAAGGAAAATTGCACACAATTTAGAAGACTACCCATTGTATATGCACTTGGAAATTACAGCACAATATCTCCTAATTAATGCTGATTGAGTACTTTGATTTCAAAAATTGAAAAGCATAATACATGGACACTGCATTACACATTCACACATTCTCCTCCCAAAGTCCTTGATGTCAGAGACCAAAATAGAAAAGCCAATAGCAGATTGCTTCATGCTTTTTTTTTTCTTACTCTAAGTAAAACTCTATGATCATAAATTCAAAAGTCCAGAATTAATAAAAATGAAACTGCCTTGTGCTATGGCACAAATAATTTATCCCAAATGTTTGGGCTACTTAATCGGAGAAGTGAGGCTGTTTTCTATACCGTATCAATAATTTCAAATGTAGATGCTTTCTTCCTCTGTGATTCTGTGACATGTCACTATTTATTCTATTATCATAGCACTTCATCACTGCAGACCATGCTCATTTTCATGTCTGACTCTCAACTTGATTGTGCCTAGATGAATTGTGAATCCCTTGAAAAGCAAAATGTATCTTTTTATCACGTTATGCTCTCTGCCAAAAACAATACTAATATAAAAGGAACACACAGTACATTTTTATTGAATACATGCAAAAACAATAAGATTATATACTATAATCTTTCTGTGAGGCATTTCAAGAATACTACCTATTTTATAAAGGTCTGAGAGACCTTTGGAAATGTGTCAAAAGATCATCTTGACAAAATAGGGAAAAAAGCCAGATTTGTATATTTATCTGGGTACTTCCACAATAGAGAATATAATGACATCTATGAACTTGTCAGGTATGCTCTTTCATTGTCTTCAGTTATGAATTTTAAAAACTGTGTCACAAAGTTTTAATGTCTTGGATTTTCCCATTGGTAAATATGCTGAGAATGATTTAAAAAACAAAAAAAAAACACATAGTAGCCAAATATGTTTTATTCTCTTTTTGACTGAACACAGACAAGAAAGAAAGTGCATTATGTAAATCAATTATTGACATCATAAAGATGATCTAATAATTTACATTCTTAATTATCTTATCATTATTACCTATTAATCGCTTCTACCCATGGCACTTTTGAAACAGACTCTTGAATGAAGTGCCTAGCACACACAGTAGGGACTGAATATATATTGTTGAAATAATAATGAATGAATTTTGTTCCAAGAAAATAATGGAAGGAAACATTCAACTTCCTTATGGCACTAACCCATAGTCTCTGGATCCCAACACCTGAAACAACTCTGGTTCAAAAATATCACTCTGACCTCCTTGGACTATCAGAATGCCTTTACCTGTCTCCAACAACTTGCAAACATGTTTGATCATCTGGGAGTTGAGGGCAGACAGGAGAGAATGTGCTTTTGATAATGAAATTATTGATGGTATAATACATTTTTAATAATTTTCATTTTAAATTATCTTATTATTTATTACAAAAATATGAAGGCTGAGTCAAGTGAGAATTTTCCAACTCTTTAATTAATCTACTCTACTTGATTTGATAGTACTTAACTCATCCTGTCTTTTGGGAGAAGTTTCTTCTCTATATATAATCTCCATCATAGAGAGGCTTAAATCGGCTTTATTATACCATTACTTGCAAGAGAGGAAGAGAGTTTGCCAATGTATGTCTTGGTTTAATAACTATTGATTGTCTAAAACCTAGCAAATGTAGATTCTATTTGGTATAGCCAAAAGATCCTTTGACCAACAAATTCTTTCAGTTAAAAAAAAAAAAAAAAAAAAGTCCTAGAGTACAATAATTACAATAGACCCCAGTGGGAGGTTTTGGGCTCAGCTGTAAGGAGCAATTAAGTGCAGGTTCTGAGACATTGCGTGACTTTTGTGAAAGGAGTATGGAAATGCCTGTCTCTGTCGATGACTGGACAAGTCACTTCACTCAGCCATCATGGTCTCTGCATTTTGTAGGTTCCAGGAACTGGCCCAGCTGGCAGCCTGGAACTCCATCTACTCTAAAATATCTGATCAATCCCTTAACTATTAGAAAAGATGACCCCAGGAGAAGGTCTCTTATCAAGGAATCTCTTAAGAATTTATCTCAAGTAAGCCCAATTTTTAAAAATTATGTACTCTAATTAGCTCTGGGGGCAGAATCCCCTTAGGAAGAGTATGAAATCGAATTTGCCTTGTTTTCCAAAAGAAAAATGCTTTCTCTGTTCCAAACAATAGGCTTATTGGGCTACTAGACACTCTTTTCAAATAACATGACAGATTGATTCTAAACAAACTTTAAGACCACATTTTTTTTTCCAAAGGGAATGACTTTATGAGGAGTTAGAGAATTTTAGCCATAATTTTCTCACCGTGATCAATTTTATAGAGTGCTTTATCTCCATGAAATATCAGATGAAAGCAATTTAAGACCATTTATGAAATTCAGCATCTATGACTGCAGCAATATTATCTAGTGGTTATGAGCAGAAATTCAGAAGTCAGAGTGCCCTGGTTTGAATCCAGGATTCTTCAGTTACTAGCTGTGTTAATATCTCTGTTCTTCAGTTTCCCATCTGTAAAATGAGGATAATAATAAAATACATAGCTCCCAGGTTTAGGGTACATTAGATCAAATAAATTCATATGTGCAAATCCTTTAACATGGTACCTGGAACATTATAACTACTATTCAGAATTAATTGTTATTGTTATTGTGAACAATAATGCCAATGGATACAAAATCTAAGATAGTCGTGATATTAGACTCTACTGTATCATGATATTAAAGCTAAAATCAGAATCAACAAAAATATTTTCACAGCACATGTAAATGTCCATGTAAATGATGTTAACTAAGGTTATGTCCTAATTCCCTCCTTGTCTTATTGATTTACATCAAACAACTTGCTATAGCTAACAGATACACCCAATATATGGCCTCCCCCTCCCTTGTCACACACATACACTACAGGAGAATATACTTCTTTTTCTAAAAATTCTGGTGATATGTTTTAATTATCATGTAACATCAATTCACTTCCGAGTTACTTTCAGGAAATGTAAATCACTATCAAACATCAAGCATAAAAGCAAACTCACTGAATTGAAAGGCACTTCCCAACATTAATTACATTTCAATTAACTCCACCAATTTTAAGTAATGCCACACAATGCATCAATTCTTTCAACTATAAGGAAATGCCTTTTACAATTAATTTCACTCTGTCTAGTTTATCAGGATGTAGTTCCTTCTCAGACAAGACCGTCTGTTGGTAACAAATGCCTTTAAAATTGTTTCATGCTAAAACGAGTTCCTTCATATATATTGTTCAGAACTCTAGGACCTCTGCCAACTGATGGTGCAAGGGCTTGAGAAGATTTAAAAGCTCTTCTTTGAGAAATCCACTACCTTTATTTCAGGTAGCGTTGGAGTCCCTGCCCATGTCCAAGTGGGTAGGCCTTTTGCCTAGGATAAAATAAGAACTGGGTTTTTGACCAAATGAGAATATCTACTTTGCTGCGGACACATTTGGTGCATAAAAGATACGGCCCTAGGTTAACCATAGAAACACAGAACACCTGCTTTATATTTAAGGAAATTGATCATGACCTAACTGTAAGCTAGAAACTCACAATGGCTTACCCAAGACATCTGATATTAAAGAGAATGTTCAAATGGGCAGGCCAATTCTCCACTCTGTGTTCCCTAAACTCGATCCCTATATGAATGCAGGTTATCAGAAAAGAAAATTACTCAGCCCTTCGTGATGAATTCAATATTCTGCTAAGTTACAATTTTATGTCACTACTTAAGCTTTTATAGGTCAAAACAAGAAGCACTCTTTTGAAAAAGTGTTGGTGGCTTTTGCAAAACCGTAATTGAAAAAAAGTTTTCTGCATGTTATCAAAGTGCTTCAGAAAAGTAGAACATAATAAAACCATCCCTTTAATTTAGCTCAGGAAAATGTTGCTTTCTACAAATCAATGTATATATTTTTCTTTGATCAAACAATCAATGAGAGTTATGTGCCTCGAGGGTTTCTCTGTGTGCCCTGTTAGGAAATAATGACATAATTCATGGGAAGTACCACTACTGGGCATCGTAAGCACTCCATTACAGTCAACTTCTGTTATTAGCTGTTATTAATAATTCTAATCATATTTGAAACGCCAAGGGACATCTTCTTTTTCTGTTGCTGTAGATGGTCTCTGTTCTAATCTTATACTTAACGGTCCTGTTTTATATTATTTCCTTGTATAAGCTACCTTAAAATAGAAAAAGTGTGAGTTCAAATTGAAAATTTTAAAACAAGTAGGATTTCACGACATCTGTGTTTGCAATAATGGCAGAGGGGTTAGTTTAAACTTACAAACTGGGGTGCCTGGGTGGCTCAGTCGGTTAAGCGGCTGCCTTTGGCTCGGGTCATGATCCCAGGGTGCTGGGATCGAGCCCCACGTCGGGCTCCCTGCTCAGTGGAGAGTCTGCTTCTCCCTCTCCCTCTGCCTGCCTCTCTGCCTACTTGTGCTCTCTATCTGTCAAATAAATAAATAAAAATCTAAAAAAAAAAAAACTTACAAATTAGGGCCGATGATAGAAGTACAAAGAAGACTGATCAAGAAGTATGTTATCTTTTCTACCACAAAGAGAAGATTTGCCCAAATTCAGCATGTACCTATAATTTTTTATTTATAGTTAGGCATGGTAAAGCCTCAGTAGGTCAAATTAATTGGGACTTGTGGAGAAAGCCTAATGGAATGAATGAAGTTGAAACCACAGAATATATAAATAATGCAGTTCTTTTATTTTAGGAAACATGAAAGCAGAAGCCAAGTAGGTCCAAGCGGGAGGTGATGGCAGGCTGAACCAAGGTGGTGACAGTGGGAGGGAGGGCCAAGTGCACAGGAGAGTTCCAACAAACAGGGCAGGTGCGCGAAGTCCAGACGATGTGTCCTTCTTTGAACTCTAGGAGACTGCGGAGAGATGCACGGGCACAGGCTGCTTGCAACAGAGATGGAGGCATTTCCAGGTTTCTAGGCTGGGCAAGCTGAAATATAACCTTTTAAAGACATTATAGGATCTCTTTTTTTATTTTGCTTCCATGCCAGTCACTGTCAACAGTCTTGAAATCATGGGCCACGGAAGCAGGAAGGAACCCCATGGACCATCCAGCCAGAACTTTCATTCTGCAGCTGAAGAAACTGCCCTGGAGAAAGGTTACTCAGGGCCACACAGCTGGTCAGTTAAACAGCCCGATCTTAATATCAGGGCTTCTGCTTCTCAGTTCAGCTCTCTACGCTCTGCTATCCTCCTGTGATAGGTTATTTTTCTGGTATTATTGTGGTTTTGTGTTTTTAAAGATTTTGTTTATTTACTTGAGAGAGAGAGAGTGTGTGTGTGTGAATGTGGGGAGGGGTGGAGGGAGAGGGAGAGAGAGCATCTCAAGCAGACTCCACGCTGAGCGTGGAGCCCCACATGGGGCTCAATCTCACAACCCTGAGATCATGACCTCAACCGACTGAGCCTCCCAGGCGCCCCTGGTGTTATTGTGGTTTTAAAATGGAAAATCTCTGGGCGCCTGGGTGGCTCAGTTGGTTAAGCGACTGCCTTCGGGTCAGGTCATGATCCTGGAGTCCCGGGATCGACTCCCGCATCAGGCTCCCTGCTCGGCGGGGAGTCTGCTTCTCCCTCTGACCCTCTTCCCTCTCATGCTCTCTCTCATTCTCTCTCTCTCAAATAAATAAATAAAATCTTTTAAAAAAATAAAATAAAATGGAAAATCTCATATCCCAGGAAACCCCTCAATCCCAAGCAAACCAGGTTGTCCCATCACCCTAATGGAGATACGAATTATTATTTATATTCCCTTAATCTTCAAGAGTAGTTTTCATGGCTCATCATGGCAAAAGTTCACCATCCACTGGTGAGCCAAAACCACTCCAGAATAAAGAGTAGCCTTAACATTGAGGATGGTGACTGTATGTCAACAGAGTAGAAGGGATGAGTAAGCACCTCTTCCTTTTCCAATCTCACTTGTGACAAGAACACCACCATCAGTTCCAAGTCGTGCGACCAGGACTCCATCTCCACCCCTTTCCCCAATCATATTAGGGCTAACAGATCACTGGTAAAATCTGCAGAGGGTCTTTTTTTCCCCAACACCAATTATAATCTAGGGAAATATTCCAAAAGTTAAAGACAGAGTGGGGTTTGATACCAGCCAATCTTGCTCCCCACCATCACTCCAGGAAAACATGGATTGACCGCAAGGGCATCAAGCAGACAGACACACAGACTAGAGAAATTAAACTATCTGCTTCCCTCCAAAGTCACCAGTAGCAAACAGCAAGCCCTCTTGTACATTCCAGTTGGAGCAAAATGGAAAACCAACTGCAAGGTCATTTGGGGCTTTCACTGGGGAGAAACGACCCAGGCAACATGTACGAGAGAGGCTGGTGTCATCCAGCAGCAAGAAGCCTTCAAGCAAAAGACTGTGATTTCTACCCAAAAGGTCTTCCAGTGTTCCTCTTCTTCGACTGGGCCCTGCCCTTCCTCATGAGTCATGCTGGCCGGCACTGTCCCCGGACAGCCGAGCCTCTTCTTCCTCAAAGGCACTGCATCTATTAGAGATGCAGCCCCGGCAGCCACATCCCAGGCAACTCCGAGGACCTGAGCATCCACTTCCAACCTTCATGCAGAAGGTACCGGGGATTTTAATTTCAGATTATGCTGCCCTGACTTTGTGAAAAAGAAATGCCTACTGAGAAGAGAGACAGTAAGAGACATGGCATGTTGTCCTTGCCCCTGGACTCACCATCTAGGACGAATACCCTCCTCCTTTGGGGAGATGGATAGGTTGTTTTTCCTTTGCCCCTGTATCCTCTTTGATTTTGTTTCAAAGGGGTCTGTGAAAAAAAAGGATGTTTTTTGAATCAATCCCATTCACACTAAAGAAACCACAATATCTTACTTTTTACTTCATTTAAAAAATGAAACCCTTTTACCTCGTCTACATGAAGCTAAAGGGTATGGAATCGAGCCTTTTATATAAAAGTTGCTTTTCTTAGGAAAGTTCGCCGTTCCGGGCCATGTGTCGGTCAACGTGCCGCACATGCTCTGTAGATGCCTTTAAATTTCCTTTTCCAAAAGTCAGTGGGAGCCTGCAAAACACCAAAGGTGTGGATGAGCCTGGCTCAAAGTAACAAATTATAGCTAATGTACTTTCTGTGGATTGGAAAGATGAAATTATAATTTCAATTGGAAGCAGCCTCTGGCTCCACACCTCCAGATCATAGTAAATCTCCCATTTGAACACTCGCACCTCTGAGGCTTCCTGATTGAATCAGAGCCCAGAGGCTGCCTGCTTTCCCCGGCTTTCACAGACTGACTTTCCCACTGGGCACATACTGTGATACACCAATATATTCTCACCGCTATCGGTTTAGGTTTGTGTAGTTGTTGGGCTTTTTTGTTTCCCTCTGTTTTGTTTTAGGAAGTCTCACTGGAAACAATGCTTGACTTAAAAATTTGAATTTGAACCCAGCATACTAGTAATTGCCTTGAACTTGAGCAACCTCCTGAGCCTTTCTGCATGTTAGTTTCTTATCTAGAAAAATGGCAATAATGATACAATTATACAGGTTTCTGGAAGAATTACCACAGTCCAGGTGAAAGTGCCTATACACAGGACCTCAGATATTTATGCAATGCTACAGAGGAACCGTCACTTGAATAGCAAATATTCTGCGTGCCTTTCACCATAATAGTAGAGCAGGGCTCAAAAACAAGACTTTGACTTCAGATAGGTCCCAATCTCATAATAACTACCATGTATCAAGCACCTATTACATGCTACGTGCTGTGCTAAGTATTTTAATATGCATTGCCTTACTTCTCATAACAACACTATGAGGCAAATATTATCATAGCTATTTTGCAGATGAGAAAATGAAGCTTGGAAAAGTTAAATCAATTCCCCAAAGTCACAAGATTAATACATGGCAATGATGGGACTAGAATGTAGGCCTGTCTGTCTTCTAATAGCCCTCCAATGCAAGCTGAGAGCGCATTAAACACATGCACAAATACACACAAAGTTAATCATATTCCAGAATGTTCCCCACTCTCATTCAGGACTCAGAGGGTTAAAGAGAAGATGACAAAATAGCATAAACAGCTGGTTCCAAGGTGCTAGTTGCTCTTCTGTGATACCATTTTGTTTGTGCTTCTGCAGCTGTACCAGAAAGTTTTTGTTCTCTGAAGAAAATACTGAACTGAAAAGATAATTGGTATTCAAGACACACATGTTTTCTACCAGCAAATAAGAAGAAAGCACAACAGTATTCTTGAAGGATGTTGATTTTTTTGTGTTTTGCAATTCTGCATTTTCAAAAATGACATCTGTTTTGTGAGTGACTAAAAACTCTGGAGGAAGAATTTGTAAAAGGAAATAAAATTGTGTTTCTGAGCATTTTCCTCCTCACTGCCTTCAAATGATGTTTAGTTGGCCCATTTTCCCAAAAACATTGTCAAGGCAGAAGTGTTCTATTTCCTGCCACATTTCTGACAGGTTTGAAATGATGTTCCAGTGGCAAATATTTTAAAAGTTTCTTTTAGCACTTTTTCCCCATGTATCAAATCATTCTTTCTTTTGAGCACTCAAAAAAGAATTGTGCCTTCTAGGAGCATAAATGAATATAATGCATCCCATTTATATCATGCATTTCTAGAAGGAACTCAAAAGTATTTCACTGTCTTCACTTTTCCAGGCTGTTTATTTTTTGCTGGTGCATCAACAAATACAAAAGTTTAAGAGAGCCATTTCTTATTCATTCCCATCTCTTTGATTTATCACTTCTTATTCCATAAATTTCCAGCCTCTACTTCACACAAATAAAAAGATGCTGTAACTCATGTAGTTTGTCAGCTAAATCCCAGTTTTAGAGAAGAATGAATATTAACTAAGGTCATCTGAGGACGTCCCCCCTCTAAATGGCACCGTGTCAGGTTAAACCCCCATTCTCCCAAATCTGTACATGGCCACTCTGCAAGAATCACCTTCCTCTTCTGAAAACATATGACAGCTTCCAAGTTAAAACTGGCAGAATCAACGCCCCTGAAGGTGGGCAGGAACTCCTGGACCACAGGTGCAAGTCTTTCTCCTTCTGCCTTTGCCCAGAATTTATGGAGCCACACATCACAGAGATATGAAATCTAAATGAATCTTTGGGAACTCTCAGGAGGCAGAAATTTCCCAATTTGTCCAGATGATTGAGCTCACATTAATCTGGCCCCATAATTCACCAACCGTAAACCCTGTTGGTACAATGCTTCTCTCTCAAAGCTTATATATGTCATTTTTGTTGTGATATCTTAGTCATACACACTTCAACTTTCTCTGGATTTTAGGCATTGACTAGCCAAGCACACCTGCCTGTGTTTGCTTCCTGGCACAATCCGTCTGGCCCTTTGCTATATATGGATTTCATGTTTCCTCTTTCAAGAAGAAAGTCCCAGACTGCTTCACATATAGGATGGCTCTCTCGTTACAAGCCTGGAGAGACCAAAGCTACAGATGAGTCTGCCAAGGGAAAAATCATATACCTTATCCTTGGCGTCAGAGTTTTCATCAGCAGAAGCCAAACAGAATGCTACTCACAAGTAGAGAAATTTATATACAAATAATAGAAGTAGCATATGGGTCAGGAAACTCAGGTGGAACAAGAGTTCCACCATGTCTGATGATTTGTGATTGGGACCTACATTAGGCACCGTTCTCTACCTTTTGAATAGCTTCCGGTGTCACCAGTGAGACCCTTTACATTACAAGATGGACTCCGCCAGCTGCCCATCACAAAGACATGTCTCCCCCAGAGTTGCTCTGCTGGAGAAGCTCCTGACACTGGAAGCTCTGGTACAACGTGAAAGACAGTCCTCACATGTCCAGTGTGGGACAGGGTAGTAGGTCCCGGATTCATTTTTAAGTCACAGTGAAGCATAGGAAAAGTTGAAATGAGCAACGTGGCCTCATTCGTTGTGCACATACGTCACACCATGCATATCTTCCTTCTTTAGACAAGATGCTCTCGGGCAGTGTAGACAAATTCATGATTTTGAATATTTTCATTTGCTTTTCGTGGTTCTCACTGTTTACATCCTGTTTTTTCCATTTTGTATAAAAAACTTCTTTTCTGAGATGTTGCCAGGGGTTTCATTTATTTTCCTCCAAGAATTATCTATCTATTCTTCCATACTTATAGATTGCCACTCTTTTCAATTCACTCATCCTTTTTTTTCACCCTCAATTCTTATTGTGAACTTGGCCTCTTCCATATACATGTCTACTTGAACACTGACTGTGAATGGCATGGCCTCTCCTCACCTTTCTAAACTTCACTGGACCCTCAAGATCTGTTTCAAATCCCAAATTCTTCACTAGCTGTCTGAGGTATGAACCAATGCTGATCTCTCCCACAGCATCACACCTCGACCACAACACATGAGTTTCAACTAGATGTGCTATATTGCCCCAACTAGAAACCTATGACCTTCCACTGGCAATAAGTACAGACTTAGGCACAAAACAAGCACTCAAAAAACACTGAGACACAAATGGCTACAGAAAAATTAGAAACGTAGATACACTCAAGAAACTTTCATGTATTTGTATATTTATCCAACAATGTTTATGAAACCCCTAAACTCCTATGGTAGGCAGAGAGGAAACAGAGATACATACGTCATAATCACTGTTCTCTAAAGATTGAGTGGGAAGAATACAAATACAAAGAAGTGTCTTAATGTGTCATGATATTCTGTGTAGAAATAATTAAAGGGAGGGTGCCTCAGTCGATTAAGCATCTGCCTTTGGCTCCGGTCATGATTCCAGGGTCCTGGGATCGAGTCCCACATCGGGCTCCCTGCTCAGTGGGAGCCTGCTTCTCCCTCTGCCTGTGGCTCGCCCTGCTTGTGCTCTCTCTCCCACACACACACAAATAAATAAAATCTTAAAAAAAAAAAAAAGAAAGAATTAAAGGGAATAGTAGGAGCACAATGGAGAAAGTGGTCAATTCTGTCCGGAATCAGGATTGAAGTGATGATTTAGCTGGATTTTGAAAAAATGACTGAGACAGAAAAGGGAAAATCAAGAGTGTTCAGGATAAAGGGAGCAGTTTGAACAAAGTCAGGACAAAATATTAACAATCCACAAGGATGTTAATTCAGCAAGTATGAAATAGGGTCTAGGAATTAGCTTCCTTAACAAGTATCTCCTGGGAAATTCTGATGAAGGTGGACCCAGAACCATACATGGACCCAGAGAAACGACAGTCCACATTCTAGTTCTTGACAAACTTGCTAAGAAACATTTGATGGTGGGTAAAACACCTTACTTGGCTTGGTGAGAGAGAAGATCTACTCAGGTATGGACAGGTCTTTCCTCCAAACCCCTGCTTCAGTGAGACATCCAAGATATGAACCTGGACCTGGATATTACCTCTCACTTTATAATCCTTCAGTGACATCCCCCTGACCACAGAATGCTTTAGTGGAGCATCCCTGGCCTCACCTCCAGTCTCATTGAATTGGCCCTCTTCCAGGGCCCCTAGTCTCACTGCTCAAACTCTACCTTACAATTATATCAAACGTCATGCCTTCTGCTGCTGCTTATCACTGCTATGAAGTTATTAAAATTTAAGACACATATAGAAGGTTTCTACTGAGGATACCCAACTAAATAAGGTTATTGTTCTTATAGAAACATAGGATCGACTTAAGTGTTAAGAGTGAAATACCAGAGCACTTTCCTTTCGTCTGTGGAATGTTAAATTGTCTCATAAATATAGTGAAACCAAAGGAGTTCAAAATTCTGAGAGAATGTTAAAAGATATCCCATGAAATAAGGAGAACATAGAAGCAAAAAGTATCCTAATCCCCCACTCCTAATGAGTGTATGTACACACACATATATACATGTGTGTGTGTGCGCACACACACACACACACACAGATGTCTCATACCACTGGAGGGCATCCTGGAATCTGTGCATCACCAAAATATTCAGTGATAAAGACATTTTCTTCCTGGCACATTAGAGAGAGAAACTGAGACCAGACAGCTAGTAAGATAAGACACACTCTCCCTTCAGGAGCACATGCTGCTTTGGCAAACACAAATATCACTCACTCACACACACATGTACTCAAGCCTGTGCATAATTCTCTTGACAACTCCAACTTATAACATTAGCATATGAATGCCGAGGCTTACAGTGATATTCGCCCACCAAATGGAATTTATAATATAAATGCAATAAAAAGTATCTGAAAGATTACTCTTCGCTTTGAATTGAGTCTGTCAGAGCTTGTATGTAAAATATATGTAATATGTGTATAGAACCCAGTATAAATATATTCTTCCTGCGTGCTCCCATGGAGAAAAGCTGAGATGGTTAGGACAATACTAAATTCATACCTCCTTCCCAAATAATGCATAAAATAAATGGCTCCAATTCCCCAGCTTTGTGCATGTGTGTCTCCCCATTTCCAATATTTCACATGTATTAGGCCAAACGTGAGTTTTTTTTCAAGGTCTCTCTGTCTTCCTTTTATTTTTGTTAGATGTCCTTTTCCTCGCTGCCAAGAATCATTCACAACTCCAGTAGGAAGATTTTACAATTGTATCCATAATCGACTCAAACCAGAACCAGAAATTATTAGTACATGTGATATGTCTTTCCCAGTAGATTATAAGCTCCTTAAAGGGAATGACACTGACTTGTTTATTTTTAAAGTCATGGCATCTTTAAAGGCATGTACGTACAAAAGCAATGATTTATCATCTCATGTGATTCTGCACATTGGCTGGTGGTTCCTGCCATGCCTTTACCTGGGCTCACTCAAGTGGCCCCATTCATCTAGAAAGACTGGCTGAGCTGGAAGTTTCTAGCCTCACTCACAGGTCTGGCAGTAGGTGTCACCTGTCAGCTGGGCTTCCTTCGTCCTTTTCCACATGGCCTCCTTCCTCCAGCTGGCTAGACTTGCTCCCTTACACACTGTCTCAAGGCAACACTGCGAGGACTCTTACAGCCTTCCCACAGAGGACACACAGCATCACTTCCACCAAGCTTGATCGGTCAAAGCAAGTCAGAAGGCAGCCCAGGTACAGATGCGGGGAAATAGACACCACCTTGTGGTAGGAGGACTGGCAAAGTCACTGGGCAAAGGCGCAGGCATCCAGGGATAAGGGACACTTGTAGCCATCCTTATTTCCCACACCAACGGAGGCCTAAGACACAAAGGGTAGTCAAAATTTTTTTTTGTTTAAATCATTCCTTTATGTATTCATTCACCCATTTAACAAATATAAAGTGCCTACAATGTAAAGGGTACTTGGTTAGGCTCTGGAAATAGAGTTGGCAACAAGGGACACCAGTTCTTGGTCTTACGGAATTTATGAAGAGTCAATGAATGAGTGAGTGATAGAAAAGTGATAGGCAGCTAGGTGGCCCTTGCAGAGATAATGGACTCAAATTCTAGGCTCCCTTCAGAGTTAAAGGTTTATAAATTTTAAAATGCCTGAATACCTTATTGGAAAAGGGGTCCTCAATCCAGGATACTATCAAGGGACTAAAGTCAGAGTTGGATTCCAAAGGGTTGGGATTGGAGCAGCAAATTTCTATTGAAGGCAGAATAGGTTACAAGAGCCAGAGGGACCTGCTTGGTTTTCAATGTGAAAGACTCCAAGATCACCGATCAGTTAAGGTCTGGTAGAAAACAGAAAGGAAGCTCAGAAGGAATTTGGGGAGAATTAACAAAGAAACTATATATAGTCATAGGGGAAAAGTTAAAAGAAACATCAGGAGATACTTAGCTATCCAAAGGACAAGCAATGAAAGGAAGATACTACCTAGCACTGAAGCAATAGAAAGAGGAAATATTTTGGTTTTGGGGTGTTTTTGTTGTTGTTGTTGTTGGTTTGTTGTTTGTTTTTTTTGTTTTTTGGATAGATATATTTCAGTTGACCCACTTCAAGAATATCTTGCAGATATTTGCACTAGCAGAATCTTAAGAAATTCCACATCTTGCACATTTGCGTCAACTGCCAGCATTTTTTTATTTGTATCTCTTAGATTTAATTTTTATTTCTTCCATGTTATGTTTATATATGTACATTTGTTTCTCCCAGTAGATGGTGAGCATCCTGAAATCAAAACACATTTTTGAAAAATTAATCTCTGTATCTTCACAAAACTTAACTTGGTAGGTACTAACACTAAATATATATATTTACTTAAAGAAACATGGTTAGAAAATGGTTGACCTTATCTTCACGTTAAAAAAAAAAATTACCTTTTGAGGAAATGCTTTTACCAGATGAGAGCTGGAGGTGTGGAAGAGAGCACTCTCGGCAAGAGGTAGAGCCATGGAAGAATCCATTGCCAGAAGAGCAATTCCAAAACACAGATATAGCAGGGTAATCTAACCTTTTCTCTCCTGCTTGCCCCTCATTGGTCAGATCCAACCAGAAGCCCAACAGTATGGAGTCCTCCACCCCACTACATCTAATAAATCGTGGGTTGGTCATGATACCACTACACAAAACAGAGTACAGTAGAAGAAGGAGTTGAAACTTGAGAATTATGGAAGTGATACATTTACTATTGAAGTTGTGAGCTTAAGATGCCTGCAACCCATCTGATTATGGACCTCCTGTTGGTAGTTGAAAATATGAACTTAGAATTCAAGGGGACACAATGCAGCTAAAGATCAAGATTTGGAAATAATTAGCTTAAAATAGTTGCTAAAGCCATATGAATGTGTAACATGGCCCAAATTATGTAGAGAGACAAAAGAATAAGTTAAAATTCCAGCTCTGACATACTAGGGACATAAAAATAGAGGGAGGACAGCAATAGAGAAAAGACAATGAGGTAAGTTAGAAGAGAATCAGAGAAGAGTGAAATCTGGAAATTCAAGGGATAAAAGTGTTTCAAGAAGTTAACCACCAATGTCAAATGTGATCGACTAACCAGAAAAGAAATTACTGAATTTGGTAATTAGAAACTCATTGGTGTCTGCACACATACAAAATGATGTCCTCCAAAGGCTCCTGCAGCTGGTGTTATTGGACTAAATAAAGTTTAGATTTATGTTCATTATATCTGTAGATGACCCTTTGTTGAACAGAATTACTAATAACTTAAATGATACCTCAGAAGATGAAAGTAAACAGTATGTCTTAAAATGGCCAGCTTAGGGGTACCTGAGTGGCTCAGTCAGATAAGGGTCTGACTTCGCCTCAGATCATTATCTCAAGATCCTGGAATCAAGCCTCGTGTGGGATTCTGCACTAAGCAGGGTGTCTTCTTGTCCTTCCCCTTTCTCCTCCCCCTGCTCATGCTTTCTCTGTCTCTCTCAAATAAATAAATAAAATCTTTTAAAAAAATAAAATGGCCAGCTTAGAAATACATACATACATATATATATATATATATATATATATATATATATATATATATGAGACATGTGCAAGGCATATACATAGGTACCAAATATAAGTATATATATCTATGGGAAATAAACATAAGCAAGGAAGAAAACTATTTGGATAATGCATCCTTTCATATCAATAATACTGTTATGATCATATATATTGCCATCATATTCTATGCTTACAGAATGATTTACTCGGATACCAACATATGACCCCTAAAAAATAATTCTTCTACTATTTATTAATCAATGCAGAATGCATATAAGGAAAAATAAAGTGGCTTAGCGTCAGTGAACTGCTATTATGGTCTGTGCAGATTTCTGCATCATGTAGAATACATAGGACATTTCAGATAATGTCCCTCCTTCTAGCTGTATATAATCTATTTTTTCCAGATTTTCCAAAAATTTTAAGTTTAATTCTCTGCCTTCTTTGAATTTCCCTCAAAATAACTTGATCTTTACAAACTTTGAGAGCCTGGAGTTTGAAGACTCTGATGGAAAGGATAAAGAGAATGGAGAAACCGGAAAGAAAAGAGGAGATGCCACAGAAATGTACTGGAGGTGTCAGATGGAGCCCTTTGCCCCTTGGAGACAGAGGCTTACTTGGCCAGAACCCCAGCTTACTCCTTGGCTGCTTGAAGTCTGATGACTGTCCCATAATTCTTGCCCATCTCCTGCCATACTCCTTGGCTGCTGGAAGTCTGAAGATTGTCCCATAATTCCAAGCTCACTTCCAAGGATCATACCAGCATCATTCTCATAGTCTGTCTTGTTCCCTTTCCTAGATTCCTCTGGGCATGCAGCTTAGGCCTTACACCAGTTTCCACTGATATCTACTTTCCAAGCCCTTCATCAGTTTTGGAAGAACTCATTCAAGCTGCAGATGGTTGTCAGGAAGGTCACATCACCACTTCCTGCCACCGTCACCCTACATGTTCTTGCTCCCTACCTTCTCATTCGGAAGCATTTGCTGTACCCCAGCCCTCACCCTCTACATTCCTCCAGGCAGAATTAGCTCTCCCTTTCTTCTGAACTCTTAACACTAAGAGAGGTTCGGTGCTCAGCTTCTCTCAAACTTTCTTACACAGACTCACTGACGCTCTTAGCAGAACCCAGGCCTGAGCACTAACAGGACCAATTATCTGTCAGAAGTGGAGAAGATAGAGATAATATGTCCATCACATGCAGCTTTTCTCCATGACAGGGCATCACAGCTGTGTGGTTACATAGGTCACTCCAGATCAAACTCTGTCCCCTGAAATGGAACAAACTCCCAGAGTGAAAATCTAGCAAAAAAGAAGTTAGCCTTTATAAAATGCTTTAGACATATTCTCCACAAGCATTTTATATAAACATTCTAGTGCAATATCTCCAAAAAAGTATACCTAAACTAGTCGAAAATGTTGGCAATCTGGGAAGGGAAATTAAAAAGCCATGTGCTTCTTAAATTTATTTCCCAAACCCTCAAGTATGTTAATGAGGCAAGAAGTGAAAAACAGCAAGTCAGGTTCCCACTTCTCCTACTGAAATATTATCACAGGGCGCCTGAGTGGCTCAGTTGGTTAAGTGACTGCCTTCAGTTCAGGTCATGATCCTGGAGTCCCGGGATTGAGTCCCGCATCGGGCTCCCTGCTCAGCAGGAAGTCTGCTTCTCCCTCCGACGCTCCCCCATCTCATACTCTCTCTGTCTCTATCTCATTCTCTCTCTCAAATAAATAAATAAAATCTTTAAAAAAAAAAAAAAAGAAATGTTATCACAATTTAGCATCCTAGAAAAAGGGGCACGCCTGTGATATGCTAATGACTTCAAACTGGGAAACCTGCGAGTTTCTCGACTTGGGGAGAAGCTCATTAAGCCTTTAGCCTAAGAAAAAGTTCATTTTGGTCTCTTGAAAACTAGACCTTTCCTTATCCTTGCCCATGTCCTGTTCTTCTATGCTCCAGGAATTCTCCCTACAGTTTGCTATTTTCTCCTGTAAGCCAAGCTTGGTTTTGCTTCCCTGCTGGGCTTTTTTTTTTTTTTTAACATTTGTTTTTTCACAGAGAGAGAATTGACCTCCAAGTTCACCTTCAATTCCTTATACTCTAACATTCTACCTATTAGGATTTGGGGAGAACTATGATATAAGATATGATTTTGTAAAGGCTTCTATAAGGGTAGAAACTGCTGCTTCAGCCACATTTCTAAACATCCCATTATTATGGGAAAGAGTGAAATTATAACAGCTAATAAGTACCTATTTGCACAAAGGCTTGTACTGTTTTTTGAAGCCCTAATCTCTTAGTTTTCTGGAAATAAAAAGTTCTCTCTTCTAGTCTTTCATTGTGTTCTTAGTTGGATCCTTTTCTTCGTCCCTTGTGTTCCTAAGATTGCACCCATGGATAAGTGGGCTTCTCACTCTACACTTTATTCCTTATAATCTTACCTAAAAGCGGGTGTATGTATGAGACAGAGAGAGAGAGAAAGTCTAAAGCTCTAGGGAAGTGAAGGGCTTGAGAAATAAATTTAAGAAGCATCAATTTAAAGAACTGAAGTTACATAAAGTAACTTCCTCTAACAGGAAAAGAATTATATTAGAAATCAGTAACAAAATATAATTTAAAAGTGCTTAAAATTTTGAAAAAAATTAAACCCGTGAGTCAAAGAAAAAATAAAAAAAAAAGTCCAGCAGGGAAGCAAAACCAAGCTTGGCTTACAGGAGAAAATAGCAAACTGTAGGGAGAATTCCTGGAGCATAGAAGAACAGGACATGGGCAAGGATAAGGAAAGGTCTAGTTTTCAAGAGACCAAAATGAACTTTTTTCTTAGGCTAAAGGCTTAATGAGCTTCTCCCCAAGTCGAGAAACTCGCAGGTTAGAGAGAAATTTATAGCTATAAATACCTATATTTTATAAAAAAAAAAAAAAAAAGATCTTGGAGCACCTAGGTGGCTCAGCCAGTTAAGCCTCCAACTCTTGATTTCTGCTCAGGTCATGATGTCAAGGTCGGGAGATAGAGCCCCAGGTCAAGCCCTATGCGGAGCCCTACATGGTACTCTGCACTGGGCATGGAGCCTGCTTAAGATTCTCTCTCTCTTTCTCCCCTCTCCCTCTCTAAAAAAAAAAAAAAAAAAAAAAGATCTCAAATCAATAACCTAATTTTCACCTAGAGAAACTAGAAAAAAAAAAGGAAATTAAACCAAAATCAAGCAAAAGAAATACATAATAAAGAATAAAAACTAATGTAATAAATAATATGAAAACAATTGAGACAATTAGAAAAGCCAAAAGTTGATTCTTTAAAACAATGAACAAAATGGACAAAATACTTAATAGGTTAATCAAGATAAACAAAAGAAGATGAAAATAACTAAAATCAGGAATTATAGAAGGGGCATTACTACGAATCACAGAAATAAAAAGGACCATATGGGACTATTATAAATAATTGCATGCCAATAAACTAGATAATCTAGATGAAATGTAAGTAATCTTATAAAGATGCAAACTACTGAAAGTGAAAACAGAATAGAAAACCTGAATAGACCCATAACAACTAAAGACATTAAATCAGTAATTTAAAAAAATCCACAAAGAAAAGCCCAAAACAAAAAGTCCTTGCAGGTGAATTCTACCAAATATATAAAGAATTAATACCATTCTTTAACAAACCTCCAAAATATAGAAAAGGAGTGAACACTTCCTAACTCATCTTGGGAGGCCAGTATGACTCTGATACTCAAACCAAAGACATCACAAGAAAAGAGAACTGCAGAATATCTTTTCATGAATATAGATATAAAAATCCTCTTTAAAATCTAAATCCAGCAACCTATAAATAGGATTATACACCATGACTAAGTGGTTTTATCCCAGGAATGCAAAGTTCGTTGATATGAAAATCAATCAATGTATTACACTATATTAATAGAATAACAGGCCAAAATTACATAAGCATCTCAACAGACACATGAATGTGTGTGTGGGTGTGGGTGTTGGTGTGTGTGTGTGCGTAACCTAAGGAATCCATAAAAAAACAAAACAAAACAGCAGAATTAGTATATGAGTTCAGCAAGGTTTCAAGATACAAGATCAGTATACAAAAATCTATTGTGTTTCTACACATTAGCACTGAACAATTAAAATTATATTAAGAACACAGTTTCATTTATAATTGCATCAAAAATATAACATACTTAGGAATAAATTTAACAAAAGAAGTACAACGTTTACACAATGAAAACTACAAAACATTGAAAGAAATGATTGTCTTGAGGAAGATAATGAGTGACAGAGTGAATTAGGGCAGCGTCTGGATTGCTTGTAAGTTTTTATATCTTGTTATTAATGGTTTTTACAGCAGTGTATTTAATTTATAAAATTTCATTGAACTGTACACTTAAGATGTGGGTACTTTATCGTATGTATTTTATGTTCAATTTTTAAAGGATCCTCCAAAAAAACTAATCAAATCATATCATACCTTGCTTCTCATTATTAAGCATAATGTATGCAATACAAGAAAGACAGAAAACTACATTATAATGAAGGTACTGAACTTCAAAAAAGAGCTAATCATGAGTATCCAATAGAAAATGAGTCCGAGTCACTGGATCTAAGTGAAATACCTCCTAGAGTCATAAAGGATCCTGTTAATCTCTAAGAGAACGACAGTAATTAGGAAGAAGTGGTAGCAGACTCGAATAAGGGAGATATTCTTGTTTCCAAAGGGGAAAAAAGATAGATTCCAGGAACGATTCATTTAGAAAAGTGATAGTGATCTCTATCAAAAATCAGTAACATTTTGATGTCTAATACCATTCCGTACCAAATAGAAACTGTTCTTTTCAGACAAATGGCTGACCAGGCCGGTAGCATGGAGGGAACACAATGAACCTAGGATATCCTATTATCCCCCAAATAAGTAAATGTTAAAACAACTCGCAGCAACAACAAATCAGTGGGTATTTGTCACAAAGATATGAAGGAGCTCTCACTGGCCAAAATAGGGACAATTTAAGTATCAAAATAATTAAGGACAGTAATTAATTGCTGTCCTTAATTATTAAGGACAGACATCGCAAAAATAGAAATTCGTGAGTCCATATTGATAATTAACTAATTAATAAATTAATTGGAAGAGACAGCTCTTACTTGCAGTATAATTTCTAGAATCAAAAGGTAAATGTGATGGGAAAGGCAGAGTTAAGAGTTAGAAAATCCCCATTTAGCACCATTAGAGTAAAGATTGTTTCAGGCAAGAATTATCTATGGATGCTAAACATAGGGGAAATTTTTGATGAGGACCATAATATTTGCATCACCTTACAAAGTCTCCTTACGGATTTCTAGAAGCTGCAATAGAAAAAATAATGACCATACAGTGACAAAATGAATAACGCTTTGACCCAGTAATCAAAATTACTATACCAATGAGGGGCAGATAGACACCGTGTTCTTCCAGAATGATGCACTCAGAAGGCTACAACATCTCTTCTGGTCCAGCCTGGAATAGATAACATGATTTTAACATGAGAAAACAACAAGCAGTCCCCAAATAAGGAAAGTCGTGTTTTAAAAAAGGAAAAAAATGCTGAATTCTTCAAAAAAGCCAATGTCATAAAAACCAGTGGAAGAATTTGCAGATTAAAGTAAATTAAAGAAACATAACAACTAAATGTAAAACCTGATCCTAGACCGGATTCTTTAATGAGAGGAAAAAATCATTAAAGGACATTATTGAGACACTTAGCAAAATTGGAATTTGAACAGTAGATTAGGTAAACTAATGGTGACAATGTTAATTTTACTAAAGTTGATAACAGTATGAAAGAGAAGGAAAGAGAGATTGATGATAAGTGATAAAGCAAATGAAAGCAAATGAGGTAAAACAGTAAAATAGGTAAATCTGGCTAAAGAGTATATTGGCATTCTATGATCTATTTCTATAGTTGTAACTTTTCCATAGACTTCAAATTATTTCAAATAAAAGATGTTGAAAATTAAAAATCAAAACAAAATCTATAACAGTTGTAGAGGAAGCTAACATTAATCAGGTGCCTTCATGTTCCAAAAATTCTTTAAATATCCTTTTATTCAATCCACACAATAACATCATCCAAATGACCTAAGAAACTTGGAGAAGTTTGTCCTTGGCTCTTTTTCTCAGTATTTTATTTATTGTCTTGGTTAAATAAGTTCTCCATTTAACACTGATTAAAGTTCTTTGTGTAAAAAATTTACAGGATACAGATATGCATGCACACACACACACACACACATGATGGTTTGCATATATAGAAAATCTATCTAGGTTTATTCAAGTAATACATAGTTAAAAATAAATAAAATTTTTAAAATTTTTACATGGCAAAAAAACTGGAAGGGATATATAATAGAATAAATAAAAGACGTTCATAATAATTTCAAAATTCTGCAATGCTCAAACAAAAGCCTTCAAGATGAAATTTAACATTTATAAGTATAAAATCCAGTATTTTGGCTGAAGAAACCAGTTACATGTTCAAGATCAGGGGGAAAGGCTTGAAATTAGACCTCACTGAAAGCAAAGAAACCTTACTTGACTCCAAGCATATTAGGTGGTAATGGTCATTAAACAAACAATACCCGTATCTGCCATAAAATGAATGATACAATCTTACACAGCATTTATAAAGAATTACAGCAAGATCTAGAGAAGTAAAAATTTTCACTGTTAGATGCCAGTTGTTGATTTCTGGGAGCCACATTTCAAGAAAGGCAATGCCAAATTCTGGAGTGTACACAGGATAGATGTCTAAAAATCATTTTCCTTTTTAATTTTACAAATACCTTTTTAATTTTACAAATATCTACCCAGTGCTCAACATTTTTCTAGGAAGATTCAAGTTTAACTCATAGTTCCTGCCTTCAAAGAACATCACAAACAATTATCTGGCATATTCCTCAATCACACTGCCCTCCTCCGGGCTCTGCCCATTCAAGCCCTAAGCAGATGGGCTCTGCTCATACCCATTCTAGGGTATGCAGAACTCAAAGTATCCAGATGACAAGCAAGTTAGCCTACTTGGTGATCCTGCTGTAGCTCTTTGCTCTTCTGTTTAGAAATTAGGGTCCTTCTAGGTGCAGTAACTAAGGCCCTAAGATTATTGCCTGCTATGCAATTTCTCTAAGGCTATCTGGACTTCCATACTTTTGTCTTTTAGATTGATACATGCCTCTAAATTTGAATTTCTCTACTGAAGCCTTTTTTTTTTAAGATTTTATTTATTTATTTGTCAGAGAGAGCACAAGCAGGGGGAGCTGCACACAGAAGGAGAAGCAGACTCCCCACTGAGCAGGAAGCCAGATGCAGGACTCAATGCCAGGATCCTGGGATCATGACCTGAGCCGAAGGCAAACTTTAACTAACTGAGTCACCCAGATGTCCCATGGAACCTTCTTGAGTAGCGTTAAAAATCGCCTTGATAATGACCTTTGGCTTGGCTTGCTGGTTATGATCAGCTGAAGAGATTCAGTGTCCCTGTGATTCATCTAAACCTTGGGGTACCTTCTAGACCTCTTTGACACCAGCAGCCTCTAGATCATTGATTACCTGAAACTATGCTCCTGAGTATGTCCCTGGAAACCCAATGGGTTGCATCATCTCCAGGTCCCAATGCCCTCCATATCAACCTTTTCTGCTTAAGACTTGCATTTCTCTGACAGTGAAGACAGACAATAATACAAATAATACAGGACAGTCAGAAAGAAAGAAAACGAGGCACATTTTAATAATGGCTTTAAGGTGTTAAAACAAATCACTGTACAATTCTAAAGTAGCTCTTACCTGATTAGGGATTCAGAAAATAGTTTATAAAGGAAGTGACATTTGATCTTGGTTTTGAGTGATGAATAATTTTTATTACCAGGATTGCTGAAAGCAAGGGTGGATCCAGATTTTGTGTGGCCTGAAACCTGTAGAAATGACAGAAGGGGGGACTCTTACAGAATGCAAAGTGATAACACAAAATTAAGTATTCACCATTCATTAAATAATAATGATTATTCATTAAGCAATCATTTAATGAGAATGAAAAAAGAAATGTCAATGAACTTTTAAAAGCTGATAAGTACCAAAAACATAACAACAACCAGAAAATAACAAATATTTATATTAACTTACTACCTGACACTTTTTGGCTACTTACTCTTTAAATCACTTCTTCATATGACGCTAATTTTGTAATGTATTTCTAGAAAGAACAGAAAGATATTTCAATCTTTTATTGATTTGGTTGACAAAAATTTGTTTTTTATTATTTATAGTATAAAAGGGTTCCTTTGATTTCATAACTCACTACACTTAATGTCACATAAATTTTTAGGAGTATTGTCAAATTTGGGGAAATATCTCCCAAGTTCTTTTCTTATAAAAGACCTATTTATTGTAGTACTGCTATAAGTTTACATCCTAAAAGCACAAGAAGTCTGATGAATACTATTTTGTGTAAGTCCACCAAAATATATATATATATATATATATATATATATGGTGATAATTTTATATGCTATGTTACCATGTATATATCTGCCAAGAGAGCTTCTGTCTTAACTATGTCAATAAGGACAACTTTGTTCTTATTTACTACATTTGTACATTTACTACAATTGTACATGGATGATTAAAAGAACTTCTCACAGACTAGCTTCTAGAGGATACACTAGGATCTATAGGATATAGTTACACTGATGTACAACCTCTGATCCTGCCATTGTGGGTTTTTTTTTATGTTATGTTGATCACCATACATTACATCATTAGTTTTTGATGTAGTGTTCCATGCCATTGTGTTTTGATGCTGGTAAGTAGGCCTAGCAGAAAGGAAGAGGATTTCTGCAACCCATTCCTACATTGGGTCAGCTTGAAATACCTACACATAAATGTGTCCAGTTGTAATAACTACACATCAAATGACTGCAAATTACATCTTTATCCCACTGTACCAGTTTAAACTAAATATGTCCCTGATTCAACTCCTCCTTAGCTCATTTCAAAAATGTCCACAGGCATTCCAAACATGGGGAAGAAAGCAAGGTTAAGTCAGAGTGGTAAGAGACAGTATGTATCTTTGTAAAATTTACCCAAAAAATCATATGACCATCCAAATGTATGGCCAAAGCCCTCCCAGAGCCTTGATGTGGACCAATCAAGAGAAGGCCCTGAAGCTAAAGCTTCATCACTTCACAGTAAATACATCTCGGTCTTCAATGCATTTTCAGGCTGAAGAAATTGAGTTTCACCTTGAACCCTTTAATTGAGTCTACTGTCCCATCTAGTAAGCTATCAGTTTTATCTAATATTTTGTTGCACTTCTTAGAGGCATAAATTCAGAATAAGGAAGGGTGACGTCCATCATACTCATAAGACCAGTTTTGTGAATCAGACTTTAGAAGGCCAATTGCTAATACTGGAGGATGTCCAGAGGACAGTGATCAATAAGGTGTGAAGACTCAAAAGGAGAAGAATTATTAGAACTTGAATATTTAGAATGTCAAAGAGATGACTTAGGGAGGAAATAAGACCTTTTGCAAAATGTGAAAGGGATTGTCTTATGGATGAGGAATTCGACTTGCCCTACATTCTTTGGGGCAGAAGAAGGAGCAGGAGTGGCTTGAAGACTTAGCACAAAAAATATATAAAATATTAATAATGTTTATATTGATTACATGTTGAAATGATAATATTTTGGAGTTATGATAATAAGTTGGGATTAAGTAACATGAATTAATTTCACATGTTTTTTACTGTTTTAATTTGGCCACTAGAAATTTTTGAAGTATAGATATAGCTTGCATCTGTGGCTTACATTACATTACAGTTGGGTAGCACGAGTCTGTTTCAGCCCACTGAGATACTACCTAAGCCCTCAAAGCTATTGCAATTGTACCAAGAGCTGAGGCATCCAAGCCATTGTATATTTAAGTAGTTTTTATTTGAAATTCTTTTTTTTGCCTTCTTAAAAATTTATCTAAATTCAATTAGCCAACTTATAGTACATCATTAGTTTCAGATTCTTTTTTTAATTTAACACATTTACCTGTTTTATTGGTATCACCTGGCTTTTTAAATATTTTTATTGAAGTATAACATACATTATATTGGTCTCAGGTATACAACATAATGACTTGATATTTCTATATATTATGAAATGTTCACCCCAATAAGTCTAGTTGACATCCATCACCACACATAGTCATAGAATTTTCTTCACATCCTTGCCAACACTTGTTATTTATTATTATTTTTATAACAGCCAATCTAACAGGTGCAAGGCAATATCTTGTTGGTTTGTTTTGTTTGGTTTGGTTTTGGTTGTTTTTTGTTGTTTTTTTTAAATTGTATTTATTTATATGAGAGAGCATGAGCAGGGGGGAGGGGGAGGGGCAGAGGGAGAGGTAGAAGCAGGTTCCCCACTGAGCAGGGAGCCCAGTGTGGGACTCCATCCCAGGACCCTGAGATCATTACCTGAGCCAAAGGCAGATGCTTAACTAACTGAGCCACCCAGGTGCCCCAATATCTTACTGTTTTGATTTGCATTTCCCTTATGATTAGTGATGCTGAGCATTTTTTCATATTCCTGTTGACCATCTGTATAGTTTGTTTTTTTTTTTTAGAAAAATGTCTATTTAGATCCTTTGGCATTTTTTAATTGGATTTTTTTGTTATTAAGTTGCATGAGTTCTTTATGTATATTGGATATTAACTCCTTATTAGATATATGGTTTGCAAATATTTTCATCCATTCAGTAGGTTGCCTTTTCATTTTGTTGATGGTTTCCTAAAAACTAAAGCTGTGCAGAAGTTTTTTAGTTGGTTGTTGTCCCATTTGTTTAATGTTGCTTTTATTGTCTTCACTTTTGGTATCCAAAAGATCATCTCCAAGACCTATGTCAAAGAGCTTATTGCCTATGTTTTCTTCTAGGAGTTTTATGGTTTCAGGTCTTACTTCAAGTCTTTAATCCATTTTGAGTTAATTTTAGTGTACAGTGTAAGATACCGGTCTGGTTTCATTCTTTTGCCTGTGGCTGTCCAGCTTCTCCAACATCATTTATTAAACAGATTATCTTTCCCCTTTGTACAGTCTTGGCTTCTTGGTCAAAAACCAACCAGCTATATATGCATGGGTTTATTTCTAGGCTCTCTATTCTATCTCATTGATCTATGTGTCTGTTTTTATGTTAATACCACATTGTTTTGATTACTATAGCTTTCTGACATAATTTGAAATTAGGGAGCATGATACCTCCAGCTTTGTCCTTCTTTCTCAAGATTGCCTTGGCTATTCAGGGTCTTTTGTGCTTCCATACAAATTTTAGGATTGTTTGTTCAATTTCTGTGAAAAATGCCAATGGAATTTTGGTAGGGTTTGCACTGAACCTCTAGATTGCGTTGGGTAGTAAGGACATTTCAATAATATTAATTCTTCCAATCCATGAGCACAGAATACCTTTTCATTTATTTGTGTCTTCTTCAATGTCTTTCCTCAATGTCTTATAGTTTACAGAGTACAGATCTTTCACCTCCTTGGTTAAATTTATTCCTAGGCATTTTATTCTTTTCAAAGTAATTGTAAATGGGGTTATTTTCTTAATTTCTCCTTCTGATAGTTCATTATTAGGGTATGTATAGAAATGCAACAGATTTCTGTATATTGAATTTGTATCCTGCAACTTTACTGAATTTGTTTATTAGTTCTAAGAGTTTTTTGGTGGAGTCTTTGGAGTTTTCAATATATATTGTCATGTCATCAGCAAATGACGACAATTTTACTTCTTTCTTTCCAATTGGATGTTTTTTATTTCTTTTTCTAGTCTACTTGCTCTGGCTAGAACTTCCAGTACTATGTTGAATAAAAGTGGTAAAGTGGGCATCCTTGTCTTAGAGGAAAAGGTTTCAGTTTTTCATCATTGAGTGTGTGAGCTGTGGCCTTGTCATTTATGGCCTTTATTATGGTGCCACGTATTCCCTCTATACCCACTTTGTTGAGACTTTTTTATCATAAATGGATGTTGAATTTTGTCACATGCTTTTTCTGCATCCACTGAGATGATCATATGATTATTATTCTTCATTTTGTTAATGTAATGAATCACATTGATTGATTTTCAGATGTTGAACCACCTTTGCACCCCTGGAATAAATTTCACTGGATCGTGGTATATGATCCTTTGAATGTATTGTTGAATTCTGTTTGATACTATTTTCTTAAGGATTTTTGCATCTGTGTTCATCAGGGATAATGGCCTTTAAATTTCTTTTCTTGTGGTGCCCTTGTCTGGTTTGGGTATCAAGGTGATACTGGCTTCATAAAATGAGTTTGGAAGTATTCCCACCTCTCTGTTTTTTGGAAGAGTTTGAGAAAGATTGATATTAATTCTTACTTGAATGTTTAGTAGAATTCAGTAGTGAAGCTGACTAATCCTGGATTTTTGTTTGTAGGGAGTATTTTACTTACTGATTCAATCTCCTTACCCATCACCAGTTTGTTCAGATTTTCTATTTCTTCATGATTCAGTCTTAGAAGGTTGTATGTTTCTAGCAATTCATCTATTTCTTCTGGGTTGTCCAATTTGTTGGGTGTACAATTCTAGTAGTCTCTTATGATCCTTAGTATTTCTGTAATACCAGTTGCAATGTCTCCTCTTTTATTTCTGATGTTACTTATTTAAGCCCTCTCCTTTTCTCTTGATGAGTTGAGTCTAGCTAAAGGTTTATCAATTTTGTTTATCTTTTCAAAGAACCAACTCTTGGTTTCATTGATCTTTTTTATTGTCTTTTTAGTCTCTATTTTATTTATTTCTGCTCCAGTCTTTGTTATTTCCTTCCTTCTGCTTTGTTTGTTCTTCTTTTCTAGTCCCTTGAAGTGTAAAGTTAGGTCATTTGAAATTTTTGTTTCTTGAGGTAACGATTTATTGCTATAATCTTCCTTCATAGAACTGTTTTTCTGTATCCCACAAATTCTGGAATGTTGTATTTCCATTTTTGTCTCAAGAAATTTTTTTGCTTTCACTTTCAATTTCTTCATTGACTCATTGGTTGTTCGGTAGCATGTTGTTTAGTCTCTACATAATTTGTGCGTTTTCCAGTTTTCTTTTTGCAACTGATTTCTAGTTTCATACTACTGTTGTGGGAAAAGATGCTTGGTATAATTTCAATTATCTTAAATTTGTTAAGACTTGTTTTGTGGCCTAACATATGATCTACCCTGGAGAATGTCCCGTGTACACTTGAGAAGAATGTGTATTCTGTTGCATTTGGATAGAATGTTCTGTATATATCTGTTAAGATAGTGCCTGCTCTTTGAGGTCTCAGGACAGGTTTCCAGTCAGCCCTTACATGTGTGTTTAATTGGAAGCCTGCCCGTCAGGCTGCAGCTATGATGATAAGCTAATAGGCTTTTTTCCAGAAAGATTGTGCTCCTAAGTCTATTGTTTCTTGCTCCCTGGCCGGGGTAAGGGAGAGGGATGGGGCTTGCTGTCTAAGAACTATTTTTTCATTGGTTACTGCCCTGAGGGACCCACGAGCATAAGCCTCTCTGGCCACCAGAACCAGGTGATATAAAAGTGTCCCCTGACAGCAGCCACAAAAATCAGGGCACCAGAGAAAAGCATAAGCTCCTTTTTGTAAGATACTGTTGAGTTGGAGTGAGGCAGACAGGAATACGATTGCATTACCAGCTTCCATTTCTGGAGAGCCCCTCTACAGGCCCCTATAAGTGTGCCAAACCAGAAGTCTGTCCCTCAAAAAAACTGGGAGTGTGTTCCTCTTCTGTCTGTGCAGTGGGTTGGGAGTGGCGGCCTGCCAAAAACTGTCTCTCCAACTGTTATAGTCCCATGGGACCCAGGAACATAAACCCCCCTGGCCTCCAGAGCCAGGTGATCGAGGGGCACTCCTTAGGTGGCGGCCTCAAAAACCGGGTCACCAGATACACAAACTGGGGCACCAAGTGTGTGTAAAGGATTCCCTCTGGGAGATAATGGCAGTCAGGAGCAATGAGAGGGACAGAGCACGAAGAGGTCACCCACTGCCTGAAGGGAAGCAGAGGGGAAGTGCAAAGATGGTGGTTGCCACAAAAAGGGAATAAAAAGGAAAGAAAAAAAGAAAAGAAAAGAGGAGAGGGGAAGAGAAAAAGAAAAGAAGGGAATAAAAAGAAAGAAAAAAAAGGTGGTGCCTACTAGCTTCATCAAGACAGAGGGAGAACAGGAAGATAGTGCTCACCACCTTCCATCCAGGGAGAGTATCCCAGTAGGCCCCCGCCCTTAGACCAATGCTTTAAAATTAGGAAATGAGTCCCTTCCACAGGAAGTTTGGGAACTTTTCAAAGGGCTGCTTCTGCGCTGGCCCCTGGGGCGGGTGAGTCAGCACATAGGCCCTTTAGGGGACCTTCTTCAGTTTGCCACAGCCCTGTGGGTCTCCACACTTGGCTTTTTCATAAGAAAAGAAAATGAGCTCCTATAGTGTTCAAAGAATAGTCCAATAAAGATATTTTACTGTCCCTTTATTCAGTAGGAATTGATGGGTCATAGCAGTATGTCTGCCACTGGCAGGTTTATACAATAATTTTTTTTCTTATCAGCTACTTAATGAAATTTCTATCATAGCATCTTTTAAATGTTAATACTCTTACAGCTGTCTTCAAAGACCTATTTTGAACTAAATATGTTATCAGTCAAAATACTCATTAAAATTTGATGCAAGCTTATGTGGAGAGAGAGATTAAATCATTGAGGCATCTGGGCCTCTTATTCCACTAATGTGACCTCATTATATCGTAATTTGTTATTACAGAAATTTAACATTCTGATGCCATAGAATTACTAAGGGTCTTCACATTCCCCTGGTTTTCATCTACTCTAACTGCAAACTTTTTGATCATTTACTGGTTGGGTTCTTGGATATTCCCAAGATTTGTATTTCTGGCTGACTACAATGTGTAACCTAAGCAAGCAGTGCCCTCTGACACTGGAGATAGATGATGGCTCCAATCCCTAAGGGAACTTGGAGACAGTGTTCTCTCCAAAGAGATGAAGAAATATTTTGAATCAGTGTTCCCACCAGCCACTATTAATACATGTGGGTCCTGATTTGACTCTTTTGCATGCTGTATCTTATCAGTGAATGGAATCGCCTTTCCTAGATGTGTGATGGAGTCAGAGCATAGAGGGTACTGCTTAGAACATTAAGCAGTTTCTCTATCTACCTCAGAGAGAGTCCTGAGGACCAAAGAAGATAATGTGCAAAGCCCTAGTAAGTGACTTGCCAAAGTAAGTACCAAACAAATTCTCTCCACAACCCACCACTTTAATCTAACCATTCAACCAAACATGTTACTTGGCTTTCTCCTGCCATTTAAGTAGAACCCAAGAAAAGCCAAAGGAAGAGATAAAACATTCCAAGTGTCAGGAATCAGGAATATAGCATTTAAAATTGTAGTCCGTTTTCATATGAAGACAATTACCAAAATATCATAATTTAGGAGTAAACTCAGAATTAAGTCTAAAAATCTTGTCATCTCTAACTCATATATACCTGTAACCAACACTGTTCTCAATTACAACAAAATGGTCATTCTTCCCATCTCTGATATTTTTTCTCCCTGTTAATCTATCTCTTAAAAACAAAACAAAACAAAACAAAACAAAACAAAACAACCTTTGTGGGCCTAGTTGACATGGGTGGGAATAAATTCTGACCAGGTCCCAGAACCCAGAGATGCAGGATTAGTCCCATTTAGATTGTGATAGCCAGGAATGCCTGGGTGGCTCAGTCAGTTAAGCATCTGCCTTTGGCTCAGGTCATGATCCCAGGGTCCTGGGATTGAGGCCTGCATTGGGCTCCCTGCTCAGTGGAAAGCCTGTTTCTCCCTCTGCCTGCCACTCCCTCTGTCTGCCACTCCCCCTGCTTGTGCACTCTCTCTCTCTCTCTCTGATAGATAAATAAATAAATAAATAAATAATAAAATCTTTTTAAAAAAATAGATTGTGATAGCCAGTAATTCAGTAGCCTAATTCCTAGTCATCACAGAGGAAGAATCTGTAAGAAAGATATGAGTTGCCCATCAGATCAACAGCCTCCTAGACTCAAGTTATTATAACACATCTCTTATGACAGATGTGAGCTGTCAGGTACTAGGTATTTTCATTAAATAAGTCCCCAATTAGATCTGCTGTCTCTTCTACTATTATCCTCCCCTTGCACCCTATGCCAGCTACACTGTCCTCCTTTTCCTGCTTCCACAGCCACCCACCACAGTAGGGCCTTTGCACATTCTGTTCCCAGATGCTACAATGCTCTTCCTCCAGGTTCCCATATGGCTCACTCCCTCACATTCTTCAAGGCTTTGCTCAATGATCACCTTTTCAGTGTGGCTTTTCTCTTGACCTAAGTGCAAACGGAAACTCTTTCTCTGCCCCAGCTCCCGCATCTACTCCTCTGCTTGATTTTCCTGGATGGCGTCTACCACCACCTGACACACTCCATATTTCACATGTTTGTCCATTACTGCAGTCTCCCTGGCTCACACGTGAGGTCCACAGGTAAGGACTTTGGATGGCTTCTTTGTTGCCACATCTCAGGCACCTACAAGAGTATTTGGTACAAAGGATAATGAGTGAGTAAATGAAGAAAGCATATAGTAATGGATTTTTGTCATTTTGTTGGAGGGCTTTGAATAAGAGTTAGTCACACAAAGAACATTATTTTAAAATCCATGCAGTGCATAATTTTGGTGACTTGATTTATATGTACACGTCTATTTGTAAATATGAATACACTGCAGTCTAAATTGTTGGGGTTGTTGCTGTGTGCATTCTTTAGTCACTGGAAAAACAAATGGCTGTGAATTCACATAACCTTCAGCACGACTCTGAGTAACAGATGACAGACTACTTTCCCATTGTTTTATGTGAAATAATGAAAGAGAAATATGTAGGAGAAAAAGCCATTTTAGAGTGAAAAGAAATGCCCACATTGGCTTGGCACAACCACCACTCATAGCAGCAGGACCCCAGGAAAACAGAAACTTTAGATTGCTGTGTGATGAACAGCTCCAAGTACCTCCCAAGCAACAATGTCTGGCTCTGGTTCTCCAAAACTTCAGTTTGGGGAGATGCTACAGCCAATGGGAAGCTGCCTTCAACATTACATAAAGAAAATTAAATCCCATAAAGCAAAAGCATGGCATTTCTTTTCCACACCCTGTGGTTTGTCCTCTATTATTATTTGAGAGTAAGCCTTAGTGCAAAATGAAAAAAAAAAAAAGTAGACAGTTCTTTGCAGATAACTTGCAGTTCAATAACCTGATAATTATTCATTTCAGCTTAAAGCATGCTTGTAAATATCATTTCAAATGAAGCACTGACTTGATTTTTAATCAATGAAAACTGACATTTGTTGAAAAGCCTTTCTGAATAATTACCTTGCATTCTTATTACTAAAGCGGATTTAATAGAAAATCAAAACAAATGATATTAATTACATCGTATCCTCATTATATATTAATAGGTTCAGAAACCAAACATTGAGTGTCTTATAGAGCTGGGTGTAATATTTATATGAAGCTTTCTGATGGAAGCCAGCTTAATTCTAATACACCCATTTTAGTGCTCTGACCTTCTGTTCTCTGGAACCATGAGTTTGGTCTCAGCTAGGAGCACACATATCTGGAATCCATGGTTTGGGCTCATGCCTAAGATCCCAGAATGTCATTGGACATTGACTTTCTCATGCCAAGGGACATGAGTTGACTGACTGATCAGACACCATCTACTTTTAACTCAGAGTTATTATTAAAATACTTCTCTGGGTGATAGATTTAGAACATCAAGTGAAGGGAGAACTGTGTATCTGTACACTGAGATCTGCTATCATCTGTATGCCCAGCAAGCAACTGGGCAGGTACAAGCAGGAGCATAGAAATGAGAAGAGTATCACAGGAGAAGGGATTTCCTTAGATCTTCCTCTCCTGGACTGGCCCCTGGACCATCAGGGCTTTTGCACTCATGTTCAGCCCTAACGCTGACTCCTTAGTTGTAATTAGAACCAAGAAGGTGGTTTCCTAGCTGTGGAAACTTTTTAAGTTGTACAACACTTCTGAGCATCAGGTTTCTCATTTGTAAATTAAAAATAAAAATGATATTTGGTTGCTTAAAGATTAAATTAAAAAGTTGTTATGAAGATTAAATGAATAATCCATATAAAGTAGGAAGCAGAGTTTCTAATGCATACTAGATTCTCAATAATACTAGTTACTACAATCATTATTAAAGGCCCCTTCCAGTCCTGACATTCTATGTCTATTCTAGTGCAATATGGAAGCCCCATCGTGAATGTCTGATCAGACTTCTTACATATACATATATATGTGTGTGTATATATATATATATATATATATATATATATATATATGAAACCTTTTACTCTGACGCACTTTCAACCCCTGAACTTGCTGCAAAACACTAGCATAAGCAGAACGGGCAAGTACAGAGAATTAATTCAACTTTGGACATAGATGTCCTCCCTACTGGAATATAGCCCACACACAAAGCAGTGAAATTTCACCAAAGCAGGCAGTGTCCAGACAATACCATCATCCTTGGAGACGATATTTGCAAAATCGGAATCATTTGTTCAGCAAAACTTGACTGTGCCGGGACCTGTTTTAAGTATAAAGACTCAGCAGTGAACAAAAAGACAAGTGCATCTTGGGGAGCATATGTTCAAGTTGGGAGGGGCAAAAGAGTGGAGTAGAAGGGAAAGGGAAGGTGATGCAGCACCCTCCATCTTTCATGCAGGCTCCTGAGAGCCTTCCCTGACTTCTCCATGACACCACTGTGCATATTAGTCAGGATTAAACTGCCATTGATTACATTTCCTCATATAAATCCTCAATCTCCCCCTCTTCTCAATCCCACTGACCCTTCCCTGTCTGGTCTTTATTTTCTCTTGCTTTGGTTACAACTGTATTCCATATATTCGAGAAGCTACAGGAACAGAGGGGACCATGAAATTTAAAAAAAGACCCAAATCAAATTTCTAAAGATGAAAATGACAATGACTAAGATGAAGAATATAATTGACGGGATTAACAGCAGATTTGAAAATGCTGGGAAAAGTGAATTTGAAGACAAAGCGATAGAAACAACTCAAAGTGAAACAGAGAAAAAAGACTGACAAAAATATGAACAGAGCACCAGTGAGCTGTGGAACACCTTCAAATGGCCTAATATATGTGTAATTGGAGGTTTCAAGGCACAGGAATGAGAACAGAGGACAGAAAAAAAATATCTTTGAGGAGATAATGTTTAAAATTGTTCTACACTTGGTGAAAATTATACACCCACTTTTGCAGGAAACTTAATGGAACCCAAGTGTAAGAAGCATGAAGAATACTAATGATAAGGAAACTAAAGCATTTACCTAATTTTCTCTTTGTTATATAACAAACTCTGGGTCCATTCGCAATGGTTGGATTTTATACATATCTTAAAGAAGTCACAGGTATGGATAGGTAAGGACTAGATCAGAGGTGAAGGCAAGAAGAAAAATATTACCTAGGTAAGAAGGCAGAGATGCTGCCAAAGAATCTTTAATGTAATATATTAACATTTCACGCACTAAGTCAAGGTCAACAAAACCATGCCTCTGCCGGCAATGAGCTCTACCAACCACGCTGAGCATGAAGCCAGTACTGAGAGTCACAGTTATATTCCCACTTCCCTATTCTGTTGCCTGATTTCTTCAGTCTGCCTTCTTCCTCTCAGGCCTTAATATTCTGTTTCATGGGAATATTACCTGTTTCAGTGTGGATTTTTATGTCTGTTTGTTTATCTGTGTCACAGGATTTTCTCCTGTTCAAATTAAAAAAAAAAGAAAACAAAAATGCTTGAGAAGTGGGATATGTATCATTTCCAAAGCTTGTAAGACAAAGAGGTTTATCAATTATCTTTCCTTTTGCTCTTTTTGTGCTTATGAAGTAGAAATTGCAGGTATTCCTTCAGCACTTTGCTTGATCAGTAGTCTTATTCATTTATTTTTCTTAAAGAGCCTTTTTAATTTCCTAGCTAGATTTTGACTATTTTGTGATTTCATATATTTTCTTTTCTAGATAATAATAAATAAATGGAACTACTGGTAAAAATCTGAAATTAAATTTCTAACTGAGCTACGCACGTTTTTAGTGTTCCTTCTTGTCTTCCCTCCCCACTACACAACTTCTACATATGGTTTTTACCAGAGTTGAAATACTTAAAATATGCTTTAGATTGTATTCAACTAACAATCATTCCACCCTATCGTGCACACACACCAATCTAGGCCTGCTGGGGGGTGTAAAGATGAATGACATTGGCATTTCCCACAGGAGGTCTATAATGTAGGGACAGTGAGACAAGATTAAACTAAACAAAATCCAAACCAAACAATGACAAGTGCTTTCATTATCCATGGGTATTCTTCTGAATAGTTCGTTCAAATATAAAACACACACACACACAGTAGCACTGCTGCTTATCACCTCTGTGACCATACACCAAAAGCACAGTACACCAAAACACAAACAATGAACCTTCCATTACCACTGCATTAAACCTCAAACCTTAGAAAATGGGTCTAAGTCAGCAGGCCAAGAAAAATGAACAGCTCATCGCCAAGACAGTTCTAATTCTGAAAATAAACCTGATTTTAAGCACTACAGGTAATACGTGTGTGTTTCTATTTCTAAAATAATCCAAAAGAATGGTGGTCTTTAAAAAGACTCTAATACCTGCTCCTAAAAATGTGCACGTAATTTGCAGTGTTAAGACAGATGCAGCTAGAAAGCAGACCGTCCAGGGAAAAGTAAGACAGCTTGCCTTAAAACCCCCTTCTTGACCCCCTCACGTTCCTGAAAATTGCACAGACCAAATAAACAGCCGTCATGTGCACGAACCAAGCATAGAAAAGGAGGAAGGTGCCAAGCAGACTAGTGAATTTATTTCACGACCATTCATCCTTCCCATTTTTCTAGACAGTCCACAGGCAGATTGATAAGGCAGCAATCAGAACCCAGGGCTAAGATGGCTGAACAATCCGGGTGGCGCGGCCGCCATTCCGTTTGTCAGACTGAGCCAGAAAAGGACAGGCCCTGAAGGAGCAGGGCAGAAGAGGGTGCGTGAGAGATGCTCTCTGGCCTTGGAAAAGGAGACATGATATCAAGAGGCAAATGGATGTCTGGGAGCAAAAAGAGGAGAGAGGCAGCCTGAGCCAGAGAAAAAATCAGGAACAATGGGGTAACTCAGAGGTGTCTGGGGAAATGTATTAGTTATTTCCTGAAGTAAAGGGAATGCGAGGTGCAGGAGAATAGCTTTATTTCAGTTCCTTGATTGTTTTATGGGTGATTTCCCTAGAAAGATTTTTCCTTTCCTCTGAACAGTTCAGCATACACACTCCCCCAGGATTTTCTCCTTTCTAGCCTAACCCGAGTGTTCAGATCCTAACACTCCTGTAGTTGAAAGCTCTCTACTCTCCGCTCCAGCATCTAGGTCGGCTCTCTTTCCTTTGTTACAAATGCTCTGCCAGCAAGAGAAAGGATTCTTTCTAGAAATAGCAAAATAGCAAAGGGATGGAAAGGGAGGGAGGAAGGGAAGGAGGGAGGGAGGGAGGAGTAGGCAGAGAGACAGAGACAGGAGACAGAGAGAAGGAGAGGGTGGAAGGAGAGTAAAACCAGGGCAGGAAATCCCAGACTATTGTCGCTGGGTCTTCTCGCCTGGCCTTCCTGGGAGCTGCCGCTCAGGTGACAGCCTGCTGCTGGGACCACTGGCTACTGCTCTTTCTTGCCCTTCAGACTCCCTTCACCATTGTGATGCAGTAATGAAGTAGAGCTGCCCTGTCAGACCTCATCAGCAGTCCTGTGAAGGCAGAATGAAATCACTTCTATTGACCCCCTGGCATATTTATAGGCTCTCTTTCTGCTGAGGCTGGTGGTTATCACCTCCCCGTCCCACGATGTGTTTATTCAGCAGCACGCTAAATCACGCCCGGGTGCAAGTGAAGCATTCATCAGGAACCACAAACCCCTCTTTCAGGCTGCCAAACCTATCCAATTACAGAAGCTGGAAGGGCCTGCAAAAGCCCCTTCGGCCAGGCAAGTTCTCTTGTTTGTACCCTCTAAAAATAATACCTTCTGAGCTCTGCACGCTTCCTCTGTCCAATCTGCACGTTGACTTTGAACTAGCAGAGCACTCATTTATCCTTCATTGGCTGTGTCTCCAAGTTCTCCCTTTTCTTCTTAAACAATGAGAAAAAGGCTCTGCATTATTTTTTGGAGAGGTCAGGGAGAGGATGTGGGTACGCCTGCTACGTCTCTCTGTGTCTTGGCTACCTCTTCAGATGTGCGAGTTACGCAGTCCTGTTCTCCTGAAGGGCAGCTAGCATGCTGGTCCCATGCTGCCCTCTATCTTTCTGTTTCTTGCTAGACAAGTAATTTGGAAGAAACTATTAAAATAACAAGGGAAATTATATCATATTGGTTTAAAGTCATGAGAACTAGATTTAGACGTGCCTTTAAAATGTGGGCAGATGAAGATGGTAAATGTACGTGTCTCTTAACACAAATTAATTTAATTAGAGTTTTGGGTTGTTTTTCTTTTTTTAACCATACATGTACAATTTCTGTTTCTCTTAATGTATCTTCTTGTTTAGGTTAGAAAGAGAAGCAAAAATTAATATTATTAGACCTAGTATTTTATTCTGTAGCCGGCAATGTTTTCTGAAGCTAATTACAATGGAACATTTATTATTTAGGATTTTTTAACTTATGGGAGGCAGAAGTTGAAGAAGAGCAACAAAACCTACCTGGGACTTAGAAAACCTGGATTCTTGTCCCAGTTTCACTTCTAACTAGAATTGTAACCTTGTTAAGTCATTAATCACTCTGGGCTTTCGCTCCCTTATCTATGATTCTGTCTAGAGCTAACATTTCCATACTTGGAAGCATGGCATTGAACAAAGGGAACGAAGCTAAATGACCACTTGATTAATAACCAAGCCATTTGTGAAACCTGGGGCAAAGGTTGATTGCTTCCCTTATCCCCAGAGGCTAAGGCATAATAGTGGTTGGCAGTGCAGCAGTAACATACAAAGCAGAATAAGAAAGACACCTAAACCAAGCATCAACCTTACAGGGTGTGCTGGTACATACTTAACAACTAGGTCTTGGGGGGAAAAAAAAAAAAAAAAACCCTGATCTATAGCCTTTGCGAATTTCTGTGGTGTAAATAACTCCCACCATGGTCAATTTCAAGCTACCAACTTGATTTCACTGATAGAGGAGTCAGGAAGAAGTGCTAAAAATTGGCTCTTCCAGAGCCCTTCCAATGGTTCTCCAGCAAAGCACAAGTTCTGCCCCAGCAAACCACTGTGTGCTCAGCCCATCTACCTCCACCGACCACCTACTCCCATGGCTCTCCAGAGATCCGCTGGGCTTTGAGGAGAGAATGGTGGCATTCTACCGAGAGCCTGAGACACACAAACTAAAGGAGGTAAGATCCTAAAGAAAAGCTTGCATTAACAAAGAGGCTTTGAATGCTTCTCAAAGATGTCACAGAAGGGGCGCCTGAGTGGTTCAGCTGGTTACGCATCCAACCCTTGACATGGAGCCTGCTTGAGATTCTCTCTCTCCCTCTGCCCCTCACCCTGCTTTCTCTCAAAAAAAAAAAAAAAAAAAAGTACAAAAAAATATCCCTAATGACAGAAGAAGAAAAGGAAGGGAAGGAGATCTTGTGCTTCTAGTCTTTCTGGATATATAGTCCAAAGGTACCTTAGAAGAAAATTTCTTTAAAGTTTCATGTGAATTTTGCATTCTGTTTTGGAGCTATCTAGAACCATTTTAATATGAAAATAATATAAAAATAAGGAAATAATATGAACATTTTAAAACCAAAAAAAAAAATTTTTTTTACATAACCCCTAACATTCCAAAATGGAAGTCAATAAAAGACTCTAAAATGAAATCACAACCTGAAGCATTTTTAATGGTTTTCTCAATGAAGGAAAGAAGAGAAGGAGAGAAAGAGGGAAGAAAGAGAAAAAGAGAAAAAAGAAGGAAGAAAGGGAGGGAGGAAGGCATGCAAGACAAGCTATACCAAAGCACTATAACATGGAAGAAGAGTTGTTTTGAAAAGAGATACCACAGTTGTGACATACTTCTCATGAATCAGCTCATCACCACTCCTGACAACAAGAAGGCTCCAAATTTCTGTGCTCTTTAGCTCACTAGAAAAACAAACACTTTCTTATTTAGATGAATGCCTATTTAAGCAAAATGGGCATCAACAGAAGCCATTATGTTATAAAGACCCCCAAGACGGGTGTGTCAAAGAGGAATCAGTAGAGAGAGACCACAATGATAGTGGTAATCAAGGACAGACACATGGAATTATGAGGAGGTAACAGCCTTGGTCTTCACATCCTCAGAGGCAAAAAGTGAGAAGTAATCTAGAAGCTTCACTACCTCAGTGGGAAAGGGAATATTTTGAAGAATTTGTACTAGTGGGTCAAAAAATTCCCAAATTGGTATCAGACCATTCAAATTAATCTCATAAATATTCATGGTGCACCTGTGAGCACAAAATTCCAAGGGGAGCAGAAATTGGTTCAGGAAAGGGGGCAGGGCATAGGAAGAGTGTTCAAAGATAAAGATGTGATAAGCACCCTGAAGAAGCTAAGAATATAGCAGAGGTTGATAAAGTGCCATCTAAAGTACAAGGAAGGATGACAGGTATTATAAGACAGGTAAAAACACAGTGTTTGAGTAATAACTCCCAGTGGGGAATAAGAAAATGCACCATAACCTGCTCCTATGCCTATTCATAAATTCGGTTTTTTCCCCAATAAGTGGTATATTGTGCTTATGCAGAAATAAGGGAGTCATTTGTATTTCAAGTAGATATAATACCCAGATTTACTACGTGTTTCCTTTTCTCAAGTATCATTTAACCACAGAAAAAGGACTTTTTGCATATTGCCAGCTAAAACAAAAGAAGTTTACAAATAGCCTGCCCTTCTAAAGACCTTGCAGACCAATTCTTGGTGATGAGCTCATAGAGTTTTGTGCTCTGAAAACTGTTTCACGTATCTTCCAGTGCTGAAGTGGAGGCTTTGCTTTTGGGTTCGAGCCATGAGTCTAGAAATATTTGTAAAAGAGTTATTATTATTTCTTTTTTACTAAGGGACATAATTCTGATCGTAACTTTAAAAATTGTTAATGTCCTATTAAAATTATCTGTCATTTTAAAATGTATTTTTGCCATTTCAGTGTTTATTATTCAAGGATTGAAGAACACACGGAGATTGTTAAAGAGAACACCAGCTGGTCCACACGCTGGTTGACCTGGGAATTTTGCACCCACTGTATATAACTATCTATGGCACTCAAAGCCCAACACCTAATAGAAATCTAATAAATCTGCTCAGTCACATGTGCAACAAGACATCTAGATATTTTGAAATTTCAGGTAACTGAATTTTAATTTTCTTCATTTATAACATTTTAGGGGGGAACTGCCGCTAAGGGCCAAATTCCAACCATCCATAGCAGATGAATTAGTAAATTTATTAATTGTGTATCAAAACATGTGTTTTGAACCAGCCTAGAAAGGTATCATAATGAAGAACATTATGTCTTCCAGGGCCAGACTTCTTGGATTTCTGGTTTCCCTTTTCTCAGGCTAGAAAGCCATGGACAACTTACTAACCTTCTCTAAATGTTCCTACATGGTGAGGTTGTGATGATTAACAAGGAAACATCTGCAATACACAGAAACCATCCTTCAGCTCTACATAAGCATGAACTGTTAGTATTGCCATATCTTTCTACTTCCCCAGTTGTATACTTCCCTAAACAAGGACCCAGCTATAGTTAGGGTATTAATGAAAGATTTATGTTTGCAGGCCTTGCAAAATTCCAAAAAAACAAAATTCAGCCAATATTTTAGAGAATGACATCTGAGATGACACTTAAAGAAGTTTTCCATGTTGACCCTTGGACCCCAGGAAAAGGTGACAGAAGGGGGTCATGGATGAACTTTAGGGAATCAGTGACCCCCTCAAAAAATGTTTATGCAAAAATGATTATGTCTTAATGGGCATTTTTTGGCAGACATTACCATGGCTTTCATCAGATTGGAGAAGAGATGCAGAAGTTGACTAAAACCCTTGCATTTCAACCAAAATACCACTGACCCTAGAATTCAAATAAAACCTAATTCAAGTATTGTCTAATTTCTCCTTTGCTCAGACCTAACCCCTCATCTTTATGTGCTTGCCAACATTTTATGTTAGGTGGCAATTATTATATTTATACCACCTGTTTTTTTTAACTTTCCATTAAAACATAGATATGCAAACTATTATCAAGCCCCATTGTAAAATTCAGGCTTACTTATACTATTTTGAACTTAATAGTTACTCTCATTTAGAATTCTTATTACTCCCCTTTCTCCATCAAATTTTTTTTAGAGAAGCATCCCATAAAGACATAGAGGGATAGTAGGATAAATGCGCTTTGGCATCAAACATGTGCCTGGATTCCAGTTTTCCCTCAAAGGGAAGATGGGAAACTTGCCCAAGAATGGCTCTGAGGAAGGTTACAGAGGACATAGCATGCAAAGTACATGGCCTTCGGACACAGTACATGGTGTAGCAAGTTAGAAATTATTAGTGTAATATTACTGAAACTGACCACATTCTCAGCCAATTATTTTGTGTGCCCTTGGTGAAAAGTTTTTACATTTATTTTCAAATTCTTTCTACATAAATTTCATGTCTTTCCTATCAGTGCCGGTTTTTTTAGAAATAGACCTTTATTACACAAACATTTTCAAAAATATTTCTAATACTCCAGTGTTGGAAAAGATACATGGAAAAAAATGCCAGTGACTCAAAGACTTATTTCTTTTTTGAAACACAACTCTTGTCTCCTTAGGAACAAACTTTTAAAGTTGCCTCAAAACTCAAGTCTAAAAAGAAAAACAATTTAAAGATTTTAAAACATTAACAGAATTTACTGTAGTAAGACAATGCATACAAACCACGTCCTAAGTATCACAATGAGAACAATTTTTGGTTAGCCAAAAAGTAGGGTTCAGATTTCTGGTCCTTGAATTACACAGACATTAGATTTACTGTCGTTAAGAAACAGCTTTCCTTTCTGATGGCTGAGTAATATTCCATTGTATATATGGACCACATCTTCTTTATCCATTCGTCTGTTGAAGAGCATCTCAGCTCTTTCCACAGTTTGACTATTGTAGACATTGCTGCTATGAACATTGGGGTGCATATGGCCCTCCTTTTCACTACATCTGTGTCTTTGGGGTAAATACCCAGTAGTGCAATTGTTGGGTCATAGGGTAGCTCTATTTTTAATTTTTTGAGGAACGTCCACACTGTTTCCCAAAGTGGCTGTACCAACTTGCATTCCCATCAACAGTGTATTGCATGGAGCACTGGGTGTTATACGCAAACAATGAATCATGGAACACTACATCAAAAACTAATGATGTACTGTATGGTGACTAGCATAACATAATAAAATTAAAAAAGAAATTAAAAAAAAGAAATAGCTTTCCTGTGTCATTTACATGTAGAGATCAGCAGTAATAAAATTTTTATGGCCACCTAAGACAAAACCTGCACGTGCATGATTTTCTCATCTCACAATAAATAAGATCCTAAGTTAAGGCACCTGGGGAGCAAAGTAAATGATAATGATGAGTCTTATGGGAGTCCTCAAGGGACTAATAACTCCAGGTGGTCTTAAAAATCATGGAGAATATCCCATCAGGAGCTCTTGGGAGGAAGCCAGGGATATGCAGCTGGTACAGCGTTCAAGTCCTCTTCACAAACTGCTTCAATATGGGCCCTTGTCACTCCTCAGGGCCGCCCTTCGGTGAGCAATAATTACATCACATTCTATAGATTATCCCCCTCAAGTGATTTCTCAAATGTTCTCACTAAGTGATATCTTGAAAGCCACAGCTACCAGCTAGGAAGAGCCAAGGCGAGGGGTGACTGGTATCAGCAGAGGGCGCTGTGGGCCCCTCACCCAGCTCTCTGGTCTGTCCTTCTCTCCCCTTTCCCTGGCCTCCCAGGGGAAAAAATAGTCTGTAGTTGCCCTTAAAAACTCAGGTGCGGGAGTAGTGCTAAGCAGGAGTTCTCCTTTCCACGTCTTTGAATTCTGGTTCTGCTCTGTAACAATTATATGGCTTTTAGTTGTTATTCCTTAGGTCTCAGTTTTACCCTCTGTGAAACAGGAAGAGGAAGACCTACTGCCTAAGGTTGTTGACCTGACTAAAGACACTAATGTATATAAGGTGCCCGGGGCCGAAGACCTGCTCATGGTATGCACCCAAGGAATGGTGGAAATGTGAATATTTAAAATTGATTAAGTAGCTTCTCCAGGCTAGGTATTTTGTTAACTTTCTCAGCCAGGCCACAGGGGGTGTGGAGGACCTTGTAGCTGATGGCAGTGTCCAACATTCAGACGTCAGAATTTAAAAAATAAATATGCCAGCCCAGGCTTTCACTTATTCTTGAACCTATAATTAGTGAGAACTTTCTGTCTGATGGGCTGGATGTTAGGTGATGGGGATACAAAAATTAAAAAAGAAATCCTTGTTCTCATAGTTCATAATCTAAATGGGGGGGAGGGGAATCCATATACTCATTGCCAAGAGGGATCATATGAATAGGAGAGGAAATTATTAAATAGGAATCTTATAAGAATTATCTCACTGGTGACTATGTTTTTCTTTTCTAAATGGCTTTCCTCTCCTCTTTATTACTCCGTTATTTAACACACCACTCTGTAAGCAGCGGCATCCTCTCAGCTCCATAAATGGCAAGAGCCTTAGAGCAAAGTAAAAAAAAAAAAAAAAAAAAAAATGCCAGATCCATGCAGTTTTGACCAGTCCCAGCTACTGTGACACATCTATTTCCAGCATTTCAGGAGACTTGATAAGGTTCCTCAGTTTTTATGGTGGACGAAGGATATGGGACCTGTAATGGGGAACAATGCGAGGGGTGACTGGTATCAGCAGAGGGCGCTGTGGGCGCCCAACCAAAGATGGGGTCCAAGCATCAATATTTTTGAATGCTTTCCATGCATGTCAAGATGCAGCTCGGCTTGAGAATTAGCATGATGTTAACTGATGGTGATAATACTCAGCTAAGAAGAAAAAGCCCCCCCGCTACACAGACACTGTGGCTGTGGGATGGGAGATGTACTGCTGAGACCCCACAGTACTGACTCAGACACCAGAAGAAACTAGGAACTAGAAAGGGAAGAATTTGGAGAGGCTTAGTTGTAGTGCAGGAGAGGATTGGGAAAGAGACCTCTGCAGCCACATCCCAGTTTGAAGTCAGTCACCCCATGACTGGAGCACTGTCTATGGGGCCTGGCTAAGAGTTTACCTTCGGCTTCCCCAGCTCTGCACCAACCAGACGAAGGGCTTAACCCTACTGCAACCTCAACCCTTTGCTTCTCTGAATGGGTTTGTAATGAGATACAGATCTAATGAGTAGCCATCTTTTAAAATCAAAAAGCACTTCAGCCTCATTAAACGCTTACAATTGTGTGTTATAAATGTTTACTCGGCACACAACATTGGGTCGATCCTCGGGATAAGGCAATGACCTGCTGGGAATGACACGATTTAAACTGTTTCTTAGGCCCACGTACTGTTTGCAAAATATTTTAGAGACTTCCTTATAAATACAAGCTGGAAAGCCAAGATAAGCCCTTGTTTAGAGCATCCAAAATCTTAGCAAATATTTTAGCCCGTGAATTATGAATTAGCAAGATTTCATTATTTTTCTGCAAGAAAATGAGAGGCACCAAGTCCTGCAGAAAACCTAAACAAGTCCTCAGAACTGAGGCATTAAAAAGCATCTTGGGGGCGCCTGGGTGGCTCAGTTGGTTGAGCGACTGCCTTCGGCTCAGGTCATGATCCTGGAGTCCCGGGATCGAGTCCCGCATCGGGCTCCCTGCTCAGCAGGGAGTCTGCTTCTCCCTCTGACCCTCCCCCCTCTCATGTGCTCTCTCTCTCTCTCATTCTCTCTCTCAAATAAATAAATAAAATCTTTAAAAAAAAAAAAAAAGCATCTTGGTATTTATAGGGCTAAATATGGGGAAAAGTCAAGGCCTTGAGGAAGCACACCATTTGAAAAACAAAGTACAGAGAACATCAGCAATTTTCTCTGAAAAGTCGGATACTTGTTCTACATTTTGTCCCCCACTGAAGGAGCAATTTTCTTCATCACATACGAGGTAGCAGTGTCCTACTCGCCCTTCTAAATAGAGGAGAAAGGTGCTGAAATATGAGGTTTATCTTCAGCATCCTTCCCCTGCCCCATTTAGCACCCTTCCGCCATCTCTTGGAAACCCCTGAGTCTCTAGAACTATGTTGATGCTCTATGACATGATCTTTTTTCTCACCTTCCTCATGCTCACATTTTCTTCTGTCTCATTCTGCTGAAGGAGCTTGATACAGAGGAAGAGGAGAAGCTCTGGACTTAAATCAGAGGTCCTGAGTTAAAGTGGTTTAACCAAAGATGGGGTCCAAGCATCAATATTTTTAAATGCTTTCCATGCATGTCAAGATGCAGCTCAGCTTGAGAATTAGCATGATGTTAACTGATGGTGATAATACTCAGCTAAGACTTCTGCTAGAAAACAAGTACATAAACTCCTACTTTCCCTCAATATGAGTCAACTATGCTACCCAGCCTGAGGAATAAGTGTCCAAGGATGAATATCAGTGCTTCATGTCAGGTCATTGGGAAGCTACCTACATGTTAGTGAGTCTTGTGAACATTCTCAGATCTGCTACTCCATCTACCCAGCAACTGGTCCTAATTCAGAAAACACTTATACTACTCCTATCACCCATAGAAACTCAAAGAACCATTTGAGGGGTAGCTAATCACTATATAAATTTGCTGGTGTTGTGTCTTATCAATAGGAACCAATCCAGGCAAATATATTCCTGAGCCTCTTCTAGAGAACAGCTGCTTTCTCCAAATAAAGGGTAGGCTTCCAGCCAATCATTTGGATCATGTTCATTAAGAAAAACAAAATTCTCTCACCTTCACTTGCAGACTGAGCCTCCTTGTTATGATTTACAAATATGACTTCACATATGGCCTGGGACTTCCTTTTGGTGCCTCACCAAAATATACTAAATAATATATTAATACTAATATCTGAATGTGGCTTCTGGGAAACTATATTATTGAAAAGTTCTTTGTGTAAAAATGTATCATTCAGTAAATAGAATTTGGATAACTGAGAAACTCTGAGGGGAAAAAAAAGTAAGTTGAGTCCGTACCCCCCATATTAAAACAGGGTGAAGTCAAATGGATCACAAACTAAAAAGTAAAGTAAATAAATATAACCACAAATGAACAAGAAATAAACTATGTGAGAATTCTTTTACCATCTTAGAATTGAAACAGCTATAATCTAGGAAGAGATTGATTCAGCAATATAAAATATTTAAACATATTATAAAAGCTGTTGAGATAGATGATAGGTAGTAGATGATAGATGATAGGTAGATAGATGATAGATAGATAGATAGATAGATAGATAGATAGATAGATAGATAATAGATAGATAGATGATAGATCAACCATAAGAAAAGTCAAAGGATAACAAATCAGGGAGAAAAGTTAATTTATATGACATTTAAAAATCTGATCTTCCTAATGTAAAGTATTCCAACAAATTATTAAGAAAAAGGCCAACAACCCAATAGAAAAATAAGCAAAAGATTAGAATAGATAGTTTATAGGACAAGAATAGTAAATGGCTCATAAATGAAACATATGAACGTATTTTTATTTTTCATAACAAAGACATAAATTAAAAATACACTGAAATCTTTTCACAGTTCAGAATGGAAAAAATTCCAAAGTTTGATAACACACTTTTATTGAACAAGGTGTCGAGAACTACCTTGTTCACTCATGTAGAGTGTAAATTACATATCTGTGGAGGACAAACTAGCAATGCTATCAAAATTGCAAGTGGTCATGTCATTTGACCTAATACTCTCTTCTTCTCTATAGACAGAACTTCATGCATATGAAAAGGCGTATGTACAGTTATTTATGCGACAATTTTTCTTATACTAAAATATTAAAAAATAACCCAAATGTCTATCAAAAGGGGTCTATTTTATTAAATTATGGCTTATCTACTCAGTGGAGTGCTTGGTGGCCATAAAATAAGGCCGAGGAAGTTTCTTTCAGTACTGACATTTATTGATGACTAAGGAAACAAATGAAGGTATAGCACAGTCTTTATATTATTGTACTATTTGATTTTTTTTTTAAAAGCTAAGGGCAGGATCACTGATTTTTCTTGCTATCTGATCTCTCAGTTTCATAAGAGTCACTAGAATGACTGTCAAAAATGTTTATCCAATATTCCCTACCTAAATTGAAACCCCTGTAATGAATCCACATGCAAGCACCAATAAACATGGTGCCTGATTCCAGGCAAGACTAGAGTGAGTTTCCATTATTTCTCAGGTGTTCTCTAGATGAAACTGAGTCTCTGCCGATGTTGTCCAACCAAATTCTGTGTTATTATCATTATCTTCCACATACCGTAAGTAAAGATATCTCCTAAAATTGGAAAAGGAGAAAATAGATGAGCCTGAGGTAGGGAAAAGCTCATACATAAGAAAAAAGTTTGAATGATAGAGCAAATTGAGAGAGGGTATCTCAGCAAAAGACAGATTCTGATTGACTAGATTTGGGTTTGTGTATGAGATTGGGTATTTCTAACAAGCTCTTAGGTGATGCTGATGCTGCTAGTTCATGGATCATATTTTGAATAAATGTTATCACTGCACATTGCACACAAATATACTCATTAATGTGTTCGTTAAGTGTTAAACATTTTGGTTCTTGATATTTTATAGTGCAGATATCTTTGGTGAATTACTATATAACAACTGGAGAAATAAGTTGGGAGTTTCTGATTGCCTGAGAACATACTGTTTTTTTCCTTTTAAAAATAATGGATTATAAGCTCCAACTATCCAAAAACTTGTAATCCAGCAGGTTTTCAGAAATTCCTGTGTGTACTCATGCATGTGTGGGTATTAGCTTCTATGTGCATAAAAGAATTCTGGATGCCTCTCATTCATAAGAATAAGAATAAGAATAAGAATAAGAATAAGAATAAGAATAAG